>NC_056737.1:841033713-841306213 GCF_019279795.1 Protopterus annectens | reverse complement strand
CAACAAGTACAAATATGACTATGTCATTGTCCATGTTGGTGTGAATGACCTGAGACGTACCTCCCTGGACTACATGAAAAAAGACATGGAAGAGCTCTCCGATCTTGTAGCCCAGGCAGGTATGACCCTAGCCCTGAGTAGCATTCTGCCATCGCCCCGAATTATACCGCAGTACAAAGACAAAATGATTGACTTCAACAATTGGCTACGCTTCTGGTGTTATTCTAAGGGGATCCAGTATCTGTCTGCTTGGGATGACATGGTCAACAGACCATGATGCTTTGCCACAGATGGCCTGCACCTTTCGCCCCTGGGATTCCGGATACTAGCTAAGGCTCTTGCTGCCCCTATAGTGCCTTTTTTAGGCAAGGTTCAAATAACAAATTCACCACCATAACAGGAACAGGCAAGCAAAAACTGAGGGTAATACTACTCAATGCTAGAAGTCTAAATCTCAAAATGCACTGACTCCAGACACTCCATAAAATGGAGAACATCGATATATGTGCAGTGACTGAGACCTGGTCCAAGGCTCCAGAGAGCACCCCTGCACTACCAAGCTATAACTCATACCACACTTTTCAGCCATGTAACCTGGACCGAAACACCAAAGCGGAGGTGTGTCCATATTCATTAAGGATATCCACACCTCCAGGCTAGTTGCTCAGCATAATGCATCCGAGGTTATCCAAGTGCAACTAACTCTGGGCAAAACTGCAATCCAAATTGCAGCTTGCTACAGATCCCCCACCATGCCCCAGGATTCCCACTCCTCTTTTCTTGATGTACTGGAAAATATTAGGGTTCAACCAAACACCCTAATAATGGGCGACTTCAACTACTCCACCATTAACTTGGAAAACTACTCGTGTACCAGCTCCTTAGCTCAACGCTTTCTGGAATTCATAAACTCCAATGCCCTGGATCAACTTATCCACACCCCCACCAGGGGCAACAATATCCAAGATCTAGTCATTACCAACATGAGTGACCGGTGTTCCACACCTGAAGTCAACTCCTCGTTGGTCCGATCTGACCATAAGCTAATCACCCTTGATATCCACATCCCGCCCCACCACCCCATTAAGGAAACCATGGTAAAAAATTTCTCCAAAGCCAACTTCATGCTTCTTAAGACAGAAATGGTGAACTTCAAGACACCTATGCAGATGGACAATACAGTTACAACTGCTGAATCCTACACAAATGCACTCTATAAACACTTACACGAGTGCATGGATCGTGCTATCCCAACCAGAACCAAGACGCTATCCTCCAAAAAAAGGAAGCCAATCTGGTGGTCCCCTGCCATAAACAAACTGTACAACAGAAGGAAGAAACTGTTGCAAAAGAGAGTAAATTCCCATGAGTGGAGGAGCTCCCTGGTCAGCCTCAGTAAGAAGCTGAGATCCCTTATAAGATCCTCCAAAACTAGCTACGAAAACAAAATTGCCACTAATTTTAAGGACAACCACAAAGCATTCTATAGCTATGTCAAGAATCTCGATGGCAACACCTAGATCTGCTCTGAGTTACAGCAAAAAGGCACGAAAATTACAGAACCAACTGATATTGACAACATCCTGGCAGATAGCTTCAGTGCTAACTTTACCACCCCTTACCCCTTAAATGGCCCATATCTATACAGGAAGAATGCAGAGTCCCTGTAATCACAACTATGCAGGTAAAAGCTGCACTCTCTAAAGCCAAAAACACAGCATCCATGGGATTGGACAACATCCCAGGTTGCGTTTTACATGAACTTCAGAACGAACTGGCTCCCCACTTAAGCACCATGTTCAATATTGGCCTTGCATCAGGCTTTGTGCCCACTAAATGGTGCACAGCAACAGTTATCCCACTCCACAAAGGGGGAGCCACCACTGATCCTGGGAACTATCGACCTATTAGCCTGATGAGCCTGGTCTGCAAGGCCGTGGAACATATCATCATGGAACTCATAAACAAAGACATTGGTAACCTCCAAACTCTGGATCCCACCCCGTTCAGGTTTGTGAAAGGGAGATGCCTCCTGAACCTGATCGACTTCTTTGAGGCTGTAGATGAGGGTAAGGTGGTTCACACAGCCTATCTTGACCTTGCCAAGGCTTTCGATACCATCCTGCATTCTGGAATTATAGCTAAACTCACTAAACTAGGCATAAATCCCTATGTCACAAGATGGGTTGCCAATTGGCTCACTGACAGAACCCACACTGTAAAAGTTGCAGACACCAAATCTGACCTTAAAGCAGTGACAAGTGGAGTACCACAGGGTTCCATCCTGGGACATCTCCTGTTTGGTATCTACTTCTCTGAAGTACAGGCTAACACAGAATGCCTCTGGCTGAAGAAGTTCGCAGATGACTGCAAACTAGAAGCCATAGTCATGTCCCCAAATGATGTGGACATCCTACAGAAGGGCCTCGCTGAGACAGATGCCTGGTGTCAGAGCCATGGCCTCAAGCTCAATGCCAAAAAGTGCAGTGTCATCCCCTTTGGTAAAAACTCTGTACCCATGAACTACCACATAGACAGCAATCTACTTAACACCGAATGTGTGATAAGAGACCTTGGGACCCAGGTGGACAGTAGTCTCTCCTTTGATAGTCACATCACCACAGTAGTCAGGAAGTCCTTCTACATGGTACACCTCATCATAAAAGGGTTCTCATCCAGGAAAAAAGAGGTCATTGTTCCCCTCTACTCGACACTCATTAGACCCATTATAGAGTACAATGTCCCTTTTGGAATGTACCTCACAAGACATCTGCAGCAGCTGGAAAGGCCACAGAAGTACCGTACAAAGAGGATTATTGGCCTCAAGCAAATGCCCTACACTGGCCGCCTCAAAAAACTCCAGCTTTATTCTGTAGCATATTGCCTACTCTGAGGTGATCTCTGCCTAACATATAAAGCTATGTCAAACCCAGAGCTGTTGGACATGCTACACCTAAAGAAATCCCAATCCCTCAGAGCTACATGCTCTAGGGACCTAAACCTTGTCACCACAATAAACAGGACATGCTGGAGGGATAGATTCCTGTCCCAGAGACTTCCCATACTCTGGAACAGGCTACCCATCTATGTCAAGCAAAGTTCTTCATTAGCACTCTTCAAGAAAAATCTTGATGAGTGGATGGGAAATAGAAAATACACCCCGGGGATCACTTCTGTGTCTCTCGACAGTGGCACAGGAAAATAACTTTCTTGGGTGGCGTAAGCCAGGGAACCTTGTTGGCTAGGCTTATGTAGGCCCTTGGGCCAATAGCCTTATACCTACCTATGAACCTACAATGAGCTGACAAGCATGTCACCAAGTACCATCCAAAATACAGTCAGGACAACACATCACAACCCCCAAAGCAGCTTTGGCAAATTACATATTCATTCGCTACTACAGCATGCACTATAGGGATGGAACTGTACTGACAAACAGACACCGATGTGAAAGTGCATACACACAACCAACTGCACCACAGTCACAGATACATACCGGTAAGCCTACCATATAGAACGGTATAATGGCTATCTGCAGATATATCCTCAATGAGAGTCACACAATACCCCTACATATACTGTGCCAGGTCACAGGGTAGCCGGAATTGTGGGGTGGTATGGGACATCTCTCAAAATACCCATACAAACATATACTGGTGATAGACCACCCATACCAAATGGCTTAGTGGTTAAGGTCTTCGTCTTCCATGCACAAGGTACAAGGTTTGATCCTGACCTCTGACCAATGCCTGTTTGGAGTTTGGATGTTCTCCCTGTGTCTCTGTGGGGTTTCTCCTATGTCTGAAAAACTTGCTGAGTGTTTCCATCTCAAACTCACCAATGAATGGAGCTGTGGGCAGCAGCTCAGACTCTACATGGTGCCCTATAGGGGAAAAGTTGTACAGACCAACCACTTTGGGCATCTACTGTGGTGCACAGTGTCCTCAAGATAGGAGAACATGGATCACAGACTGCATGCCATGGCAGGGCTAGCCACTCAACGGTGTAAAATATGGCTCTAGGTGATTCGGCCATGTTGTAGTTACCAGTGATAAGTGGGCTGAGGACCCGGCCTACTCTGACCTAGGCCAGGGACCCATGCTAACAGTGGGAGGAGTATATGTGTCCCTGTTGGCCAGTGTCTGCCCGCCATAGCCATAAAGCCCAGCAGCCCTGGGTCAATAAGCTACTAGCTGGCCTGTGTCTAGTTGCCAAGCCTGGGTTACCTGGGGATAGCTCTGCTGAGCGAACGCTGGACATAAAACGAACCAACCCACCAAACATGAACTAAGAATTGCTATGCTTAATGTAGCTTCACTGACAGGACACAGCTTGGAAGTGGATGACATGATGATATGGAGGAGGCTGGACATCCTATGTATCAAAGAGATGAGATGGAAGGGCAGTGCAGCAAAGCCACTTGGCTTGGGATCCAGAGTCTTCTACTCAGGTGGAGGGCAGGCTAGAAATGGTGTAGGAACTGTGGTGAGAGAGAGGCTTCAGAAGACAGTAAGGGATATCATCAGAATTAATGACGCACTCATGGCAGTCAGACTCCAGTGTAATGATAGGGCAGTATTCATAATCTCAGCCTATGCCCCACAGCAGGGTTGTGATAGTGTGAAAAGAGTGCATTCAGACAGCAGTTGCAGGACCTACTAGATAAAGCAGGACGACATGAATTGGTGTTGATAATGGGTGACTTGAATGCACATATCAGGACAGACAGAACAGGCTATGAGGACTGCCTGGGCCCACATGGGTGGAGCAACAGGAATAAAGAAGGAGAAGCCATTCTAGACTTCTGTCTGCAAATGGCTTGATAGTAGCCAACACATGGTTCAGAAAGCGACAGTCACAAGATCACATACAAAAGTAGTCAACATGCAACTCAGGTAGACTTCCTCCTAGTAAGGAAAAGGCACCAGGGTAGAATCCATGATTGCAAAGTCATCCCCAGTGAAACAGTCGGTCCACACCATAAACCACTAGTTGCCACAATCAGCTGCAAGCAGTGGTCAGAGAAGGCTCTAAGGTCAACAGAGACAAGACTGAAGACCTGGAAGCTGACAGGAGAGAAAGTACAACAGTTCAAGGAATTACTTAGGGCTCTAGCACCCCAAGAAGAGGAGGAAATAGGTTGAGTTGAAGAATGTCAGCGCCTAAAAACAGCATGTGTTAGGACTACAGAAAAGATATGTGGCTGAACCAGGTATGGAAATAAGGTACATAAGGAAAGCTGGTAGTGGATTGCAGAAGTCCAGGAAGTCATCAAAAGAAAGGAGTGCAGGAAGAAGTGGAAGATAGAAAAGACTGACCAGGCTAGGAAGGACTACTGGTTGACTAACAAAGAAGCTAAGAAAGAAGTTGCAATAGCAAAGAATAGGGCATCGGAGGCAATGTACCAACTTCTGGAAAGTGACTCAGTAAGGGGCACAAAGAAACTATATCAGGTTGCAAGGCAAAGACAGAAAGATAAAGAAGATAGTCAAACACCCTTCATAAGGGATGCCAGCAACAACCTGCTCACCAGTCCAGAGGACATGAAAGGCAGATGGAAGGAGTATTTACAGCAGCTTCTGAATGAAGAAAATCCCACAGAAGCTGTACTGCCCCAGAGCAGCCTATAATGAGAGAAGAAGAGGAGCCCCACCCTAGAAGAAGTAAGAACAGCACTAAGGAAGATGAAGTCAGGGAAAGCAGCAGGCTCAGATGAGGTCACAGCAGATATGATAAAGATGTTGGGTGAGATAGGGGAGAAATGGTTCCTGAAGGTACTAATAGCAGTGTGGAGAGAAAGGCATATCCTAGATGACTGGAGAATAAGCATACTCATACCAGTATACAAGAAAAAAGGGGACATTCACAACTGTGGACAATACAGAGGCATCAGTCTCCTATCACATTGCATGAAAGTTCTGGAGAGGGTGATTGATAAATGGATATGCAGAGTAGTAGAATGTAAGAAGGGAGATGAGCAGTTTGGATTCAAATCAGGATGCAGCACAATTTACCCGATGTTTGCATTGAGACAGATACTTGAGAAGAAGCTAGAGATGAAGAGAGAGTCCAACTGGGCATTCCTAGACTTGGAGAAAGCATATGACAAGGTCTCAATAAATCTGATCTGGGCAGTACTGAGGTTGTTTGAAGTCCCAGAAACATTGGTAGAATTAGTGCAGGCTATGTACAAGGATCCACTTGTGCATGAATCATGCCATCCCAAATAGAACAAAGACACTCTCCTCCAAAAAAAGGAAGCCAATTTGGTGGTCCCCTGCCATAAACAAACTATACAACAGAAGAAATAAACTGTTGCAGAAAAGAGGAAAATCCCAGGATGCAAAAAACTCCCTTACCAGCCTCAGTAACAAAGCTGAGATTCCTCATAAACTCCTCCAAAGTTAGTCATGAAAATAAAATTGCCAAAGATTCCAAAGACAACCACAAGGCATTCTATAGTTATGTCAAGAATCTAAATGGCAATGCTCAGATATGCTCTGAGCTGCAACAGAATGGCATTAAATATACTGATCCCAAGGATATTGCCAATATCCTGATAGTTCGATTTAGTGCCAACTTCACCTCCCTCTCACCCCCTAAATGGCCCATCTCAATACCAAAAGATTGCCAAATTCCAGTAATCACGGCCACACAGGTAGAAACCACACTCTCCAAAGCTAAGAATACAGCATCCATGGGACCAGATGACATCCCAGGCTGTGTACTACATGAACTACAAAATGAACTAGTACCTCACCTAAGTGTCATGTTTAATCATAGCCTCACTTCAGGCTTCATTCCCATTGAGTGGCACACAGCTACAGTTCTCCCACTCCACAAGGGGGGATCCACCTTGGATCCCAGGAACTAATGTCACATCAGTCAGACGAGCCTGATCTGCAAGGGTATGGAACGCTTTATCATGGAACTTATAAACAAAGACATTGGCACCCTTCAAACACTGGACCCCACCCAGTTTGGGTTTATGAAGGGCTGATCTTGTCTCCAGAACCTGATTGACTTCGTCAAATCAGTCTCCAGAGCTGTGGACGAAGGTAAGGAGGTCCACACAGCCTATCTGGACCTCGCCAAGGCCTCTGACATCATTCCCCACTCTGGAATCATAGATAAACTTACTAAGCTGGGCATAAACCCCTACATCATTTGATGGGTTCCCAACTGGCTTACTGGCAGAACCCACACTGTAAAAGTAGCAGACTCCAAATCCAGCTCCAGACAAGTGACAAGTGGAGTACCTCAGGGTTCAGTCCTGGGAAAGCTCTTGTTTGGCATCTACTTCTCTGAAGTACAGGCCAACACTAAAGGACTCTGGCTAACAAAGTTTGCAGATGACTGCAAACTGGGAGCCGTTATTGAATCCCCAAATGATGTGGATATTGTACAAAAGGGCCTAACAGAAACAGATGCTTGGTGCCAGAGCCATGGGCTCAAGCTTAATGCCAAGAAATGTATAGTTATCCCCTTTGGAAAAAAACATGTACCCATGAATTACCACATAGGTGGCAGTACACTAAACACCGAAAGTGTGATGAAAGCCTTAGGGACACAGGTGGACAGTGGTCTCACCTTCGATAACCACCTTACCGCAACAGTCAGGAAATCCTTCTATGTGGCACACCTCATCACTAAGGGCTTTTCATCCAGAAAAAAGGAGGTCATTGTCCCACTGTACTCATCCCTCATTAGACCCATTATAGAGTACAACGTCCCGTTTGGTATGTACCTCACAAGACATCTGCAACAGCTGGAAAGGCCGCAGAAATACCTCACTAAAAGAATCACAGGCCTAAAGCAAATGCCCTATGCTGACCATCTAAAAAAACTCCAGCTATATTGTGTGGTATATTGTCTACTCTGAGGCAATCTCTGCTTAACATACAAGGCCATGTCAAACCCTGAGCTGTTGGACATTCTCCACTTAAAGAAATCCCAATCCCACAGTGCCACATGCTCCAGGGATCTAAACCTTGTCATCGCAATGAACAAAACATGCTGGAGGGATAGGTTCCTGACCCACAGACTCCCCATACTCTAGAATAGACAGCCCATGCATTTCAAGCAGAGCACCTCCTTGGCCCTCTTCAAAAGGAACCTTGACGATTGGATGGGAGATAGGAAATTCACCCCTGGGATCATGTCAGTCGCCCTGCTAGACAGGGGTCCAGGGAAGTAAATATTGTGGGAAGAAATATCCAGGGAATTGTTATGGCTTAGCTTGTATAGGGCCTAGGGCTGATAGCCTAGTACCAGCCTATGAACCTATGAACCAATGACTCAACTACGAACAGTGTTTGGCCTCACAGAGGGGTTCCCAGTGGGAGTTGGTGTACATCGGGGTTCAGCTCTGAGCCCACTGCTGTTCATACTGGTGATGGACTACATTAGCAAACAGGTTGGAGGGGACGGATCAACAAAGCTGCTGTATGCAGACAATGTGGCAGTACAGGCAGACTCTGAGCTAGAACTTCAGAAAAGGATAGGAGAACGGAATGCAAATCTGAAGGCACATGGGATGAAACTAAGCACAGATAAGACAGTAATGGCAGCAAATTGGGGAAGTCAGAAGAAGCTGAGAATAGAGATAGAAGGGAAGATAGTGGAACAGGTAAACAGCTTCAAGTATCTGGGAGGGGTAATTGAGGAGAAGGGTAGTCTGAATGAAGAAGTCAAAGCTAGAATCAAAGGGGCTGCAGCCAACTGGCATAGAGTATCAGGTGTATTCTCTGACAGAAGAATGCCAAAGAAGCTGAAAAGTAAGGTGTACAGGACAGTGGTGCGACCAGTACTACTGTATGTTACAGAAACCTGGGCAGTAAAGGCAGAACAGTTGAAGAAGCTAGAGGTGATGAAAATGAAGTGCCTGAGAAAGGTGGTAGGATGCACACTGTGGGACAGACAAAAAAATGAGGACATAAGAGCAGAAGCCAAAGTAGCTCCAATTGCAGGAAAGATCAAAGAGAACAGATTACGATGATTTCGACACATGTGTAGAAAAGCGTAAGACAATCTGGTGTGGAAGATTTGGGACACAGGAAGAAGGTAAGAGGAAGTGAGAACGTCCAGCAAAGAGGTGGATGGATTGTGTGAAAGAAGATCTGTGACAGTCAGGCATGAGTTTTGAAGAAGGCAGGAGTGTGGCACTGAATCGAGAGAGTTGGCGACAGTTAACATGATGCCCTGACTCCATGTAGAAAAATGGGAAAAAAAGGGGGCTGATGATGATGATAAGACCACCCATAACTGGAGCAGCATGCAGTTGGATACAAAAGGACCCATGCCACTGACATTTGCCCCCCCTACACAGTCCAACTAATAAGTAAACAGTACACTGCTACAAAATCATGGTAGGCCATACTTAATGGCCAGACATACATCGACCTCTTAGCAGAACAACTAAAATGACTGAAGATAGTAAACAGAAAAACAACCAGCCAGTAATTCACACAAGTTTAGTATACTCTGATGTCTTGGTCAAAGCCTTCAAGGAATAAAACTTTACAAAAAATACTTGCCTTAAATACAAGAAGCAATTAACACTTAATTACATATTTAAATACACAGCCTCCAATTACACTCCCCATTTAACCCACTAGGGGATAAAGTACCACATTAAAAAATATAAATCGATTCTTTACATAACAGTTGTTCTTTTATAACTGTTTGATCATACCGAGAAACAAACTTTTCCCAAAACGGTACCTTGTAACCCACTACTGTCCCCATGGTGAGATTTAATAAAATGTACACCTATAGTACTGTCTTCTTTCTTATTAGTAGTATCTCTCACATGTTCTAACAGCCTAATTTTAAAACACTTCTTACTCTCCCCCACATAAAATTTGTTAAAAGAGCATCTAAGAGCATTCTCTATACACCGACCTCAACAAAGTAACAGTTTAAGGGTATGCACATTCATGCAACCAGCTTATTGTACTTATTTTAATTTGCATATGTTTTCCCCTAACAGATTGTTATGTTTTTCAGGCTATAGGTCACATTAAAGGTGGGAATTATTTTGAAATGAGTTATTATGGTGTCATGTTTGGATAGCGCAAAGACCAGGCATTGTAACAGGGGTGTGTACACTTTATATATCCACTGTAGCTGTATGGACTCAGCAATACCTCACCTATAAAACCCGCCTCCACCAAGGTAGAGTAATCCCCTTTGGTGGACAGCAGTAATACACAAACCACATAATAGGTTGCTATATTGGCTATAAAGGGCCACATAGGTGCAGGCAACAGCTTGGAAGCATGTCCACCTCTATCTGAACAAACATATAAGCCCACAGGTGAATCACTGTAAGGCTAACTATGAGTACAAATAAGATACATCCACACCACCAAGGCCAATCACAAGGCTGTCTCCACATACATTGTCAGTCTCAGAGGCAACAACGCAATTCACCCTGTACTGGTGGTCAGTCACAACTCATACACACATGCCGTGGCTATAGGCAACCTGCATCAGACAGGTTAGGTGGTAACATCACCCCCTGTCCCCCCCATCTGTATAGGTGGCTATGTACATCACCCACACCCCTCCCCTCATCAGCAGTGAGCAGGTACATATTGCCTACTGAAAGGCAACAACACTAAGTCTCCACGGGGCCTGATAACATCCCTGTCTGCATCGTACATGAACTCAGGCATGTGCTCCCTGCATGAACTCAGGCATGTGCTCCCAGCTCCATAACACACTGTAGTCAATTACAACCTCAGCACCATCCACAGCCCATCCACATGGAAGATGGCCACTGTCATCCCTCTACACAGAAACAAATGAGGAATAGAGGATTATGCAGTTAACTGTCCCTCATTGGGGGAATATGACACATCAGGGCCAGGAATGCAATGCAAGCTGATACTGTGCTGATAGATTACAGGGGTATGGTGTGGTTGTAAGTGGTGGCTACAAATATCCACTGTTGATGTGCAATTTCTGTCCATACTGTTACCAACTGTATGAGGTCCTGTGATGTGTTTCCCTGTTTATGTCTTCCAGGTGAAATGCAGCATGCAAGGCATCTGCCTTTCACAGAGGCAGAGACAACTTTGATTATTGCAACCATCATCAATAACAATGGTATAATGTTTGGCCGTACACAACAACATCTGTGGGAGAGGACCCCCTGTGGAATGACCTCATCCACAGGGTAAACGATGCTGGCCTGCATGCACGAACATATGAGCAGGTCTGGCATCATGCACCTAACCACATACGCAATGCCTGGTGATGGGCTGCTGCCATAGCCAGGGACCACACAGCCACAGGTGAGGGCCCAGCCATGCAGCACCCACTGACACCCAAGGAGGAGCTCTTTGTCAACCTTGGGGCACCCATCCCAGTACAACATCAGGGTACAGACCCCCACATGCTGGAGGTGGGTGGCACCCAGACAATGGATGAGGCACATGCAGGTAAGGCTACAATGGAAATTACTAGACTAGTGTAGCAGACATACTTATATCTGTAGAGTATCTACGTGCATGTAATCAGTGATGCCACTCCTCAGATCATCCGTGTTATGTATCAGACAAACACAGAGGTTATGAGGAACAGAGAAAACATATGAGCCAGACATCTACACATCCTGTGAGGATCTGTACAGTTGTGAGGTATGCTCTATAGTAGTTGCCACTGTGCTATACAGGTGAACATCAATGATGTGCACATGGGTGCAGTCTGTGTGGTGAAGGGCCATCACCTATTATACTACTCACGTATCCCAGAGCTCTATATTGTTAGTTACATGTAGTAAAACTGGCTGGAATGCATGTTGCTGAAGGCCATGTGTCATGCATGTCACTATTTGGGTAATGTGGGGTCTGTGTAACAGATTTGTGCCACCTCACCTGTAATTTTGTGTGTGTGTGTGTGTGTGTCTGTGTGTCTGTGTGCATTTGTCTGTGTGTGTGTGTGTGTGTGTGTGTGTGTGTGTGTGTGTGTGTGTGTGTGTGTGTGTGTGTGTGTGTGTGCGTGTGTGTGCGTGTGTGTATCAGCCAACCTCAAAGTGCATTTATTAATGTACATATGTTGTCTTCCCCTCACAGGTGGCGATGGGGTTCAGGGTTCCTCCCACTTGGAAACTGATGTAATTGTCTCTGCAGACTCTGACAGTGATGATAGGAATAGTGAGGTACAGATGGGGTTGTCAGGGGCTGAATCTGTGCCATTGGTTGACATCCCACTCTTGTCCACACCATCCCCATACACAGGGACAATGCCCACACATACCCCATCACCAGTGGCCACAGTTGATGGACATTTGGCAGGTGGTGGCATGGAACAGGCTAGTGTGGTGACTATGGCAGGAGTGAGTGTAGACACTGTCCATAGCCAGACTGCAGGCAAGGTCCCACACAGGTGGATGGACAGGGATGCTCGCATGAAGGCTGCTGCTCATCAAGCTGCTATCTCAAGTGCCACAGCAGGGCTGTCGTGGATGCACAGGCATGTAGTGAATGCCACACCAGACAAATACTCAGGGTGGTGACTGCAACTCTTCCTGATTTACGTGGTGACATACATGACCTTGTTAAGGCCACATGGCAAAATACTGAGGTTATGAATAGATGGTGGGGTGAGACCTTGGCAATCCTCAACCATGGCATGTCTGTGCTAGAGCATGTGGTGGGAGATGGGTATCAGGCACATGGACATAGGTCAGCACCAACAACAGCTGAGAGTCTATGGGCCCATGCACTTTAACATTCCCGTAGTGGCAGTGACACCAGCACTATCGAAGGGGGGTTGCTTTCCACATCACATTGGAGCGGACCATGGGCATGTGGTACTGGCCGGTCTCATCAGAGGCATGGATTCAGCAGACAGTAGTCACCATCAGGAAGCTGTACTGCATCTGGCCTTGGGCCTGGTGGTGCCAATGATACCCCTGTCAGGACAAGTTCCCATGTCCTGGGCTGGAGACGGTGAACTGGACACCCTTCCATGTATGGTCCACAGCTGTCCAACATACCCCTGTGTAGGGCAGCCACATGGCATGACTGTGTGCATACATATGCACACACACACACACATCTGTATCACAGGCAAGTCACCTCCAGACACACAGAGCACCTCTGCACAGCCCATCTATTGGATACCCCACCAAACACACACACACATGATGTCAATGGTATGACCCAGCCTAGGCCTCTGGCAAACTCACACCACACCCTGTGCATATGATGATACCTGTGCCACATCCCTGTCATCCATAACATCAATGCAGGGACATGCTAATATGGGTCTGATGCACAGGGTGAATATAGTACAGTGTAGCTATGCAATACTATGTAAGGTGTTGTCTGCTTGCATTTGTTATAGGTATACATACAGGTGTATGTACCTTATTAGCCAGGATGCATTATTGCTGTTAGTACCACTGACTGAATGTAGTCTGATATGCTGTATTCTGTTTGTTTTCCAGGTGTCTATGTGTCTGCAGGCTGTGGCCCTGCAGACATTCCCAAAAGGGAGTATGGCAGAGTGGGAATACATGGACCATGTCATAGGCAAGGTACAGCTTTATATGTACATGTACCAGGTGTGTATGCATGCAACAGTGTGTGAGGGACACTGTTGTCTGACAGTGTGACCTTGCATACATACCCGTTGTCACAGACAGGTAGCCTTCAGACATGTCACATCAGTGTTGTGTAGTACCACAGGCTCATACATACAGGACAGGTTACTGCAGTACTGTTAGCAGGTCCAGCACAAGTGTAGCCATTACATTAACTGCAACAGATTCACCTGTCAACACCTGTTGGCCCTGCCATTTCTTTCCCATACACTCAACCCTGATGTGGAACAGGGAGACAAAATAGTATAACTTTTGCATACACACAGTAAGGACTGACATAGGGGATATGCATACAGTAATACAAACACAGTTGGCAATAGACAGATTAGTAAACCTACATTCCCACTTTGATGTACTGTAGTACTACATACACATGACATGCCCCACATAGATTATATGAATGGGACATAACACACTACCTCTTACAACACATAATGTTCTGAATGCCTTCATGGATGGTGAGATAACCCAGCATAAATAGCATGTGGAGTCATGTATTGCTCCTACAAGATTGGACAAGTGATAGTGTAGCAGACATTGTATCAGAATGATGTTTCAGTCAGGTATGATACCTGATGCTGGCATGTGTGTCACTACACTCACTGTGGCTGATTTGGCAACAATATCACATACATGGGCATTGTTAAGGGACACAGACCGCATATAGGTTGCAAACATCTGGATATTCCATACACATCTCTACAGAGACTGCTATGGCCTGCACAATGCTTTAACATGCTGCATGTGAGGCAGATGCTGTTACCACACTATATAAAGTAATGCCATCAGAAGGTGGTAAACAGGAGTGGATGGTACACACACCAAAATGGTATCAACCAAACAGGATATGATTTTCACCCAAACACACACACACACACACACACACACACACACACACACACACACACACACACACACACACACACACACACACACACACACTTGCCAATATAGAGATTAGAACCTCTACCTATCTAGTTATTCCTCCTGTAGTGTTACACACTTATCAGATGTGCCATGGAGCTTACATAATTTCACCTAGTCCCAAGGTACTTCTAAGGTGAATGACATCAGCAGACCTAGTAAAGTAGGGTGATGGAAAGTTTACAGGGTGGTACACAACTCAAAATGGTATAACCCCCACAGTATATGATTCTCACACAAACACACAAACAGTTGACAGTATTGAGATTAGAATCCCTACCTATCTAGTTATTTCTACTAGTGTTATGCAGTTATCAGATGCACCACAGAGCTTACATAATTTCACCTAGTCCCAAAGTACTTCTAAGGTGAATGACATTGGCAGACCTAGTAAAGGAGGGTGATGGGATGTTTACAGGGTAGTACACAAATCAAAATTATGTAACCACACAGTATATGATTCCCACACAAACACACACACACGCGCACATACACACACACACACACACACACACACACACACACACACACACACACACACACACACACACTTGCCAGTATTGAGATCAGAACCCCTGCCTATCTAGTTATTTGTACTTTATTGTTATGCAATTATCACACATGCTACAGAGCTTACTGGGCTGACAACTGACCACAGATGCTGATAACTGCACAGCTGAGGTAAACTATTATAGGTGTCAGAAAGTCTGCCTTCAGTTTTTCCCTTGGATGTTGCTAGTTCTTTCTCTCTTGCACTTCAAATAACCTAATAGCTTTGCACTTCAACGGATTTTTGTATCAATTATGCTAGCATGTCTGAGAGCCATCAACAGTAGTCATTCCCCAAAGAATTAGCTCCAGTACTTAGTAGGTATGACCACCCCCTCCTGGCATGATTAAAGTGCAGTTCTCTGTGTTTTTGCATATTAACCTGTGCACTTGAGCATTCTGAGGCATTGTTGCAATTGCCTCATGTACACAGACAACTCTGTCCTCTAAACTCCCAACACTCAGACTTGTGAGAGATACCCCATATCACCAGATTGGAAGATATGCACTCTCCAGCAAGGACTAGACTAGCTGGTCAAGAGGGGAAAAATCAACACCTGAACCACACCACATGGAACACATACCCCTCCAGAACACCCACTATCACAGCTCTGACATACAAACAAAAACCACACACCCACCTTAACAGAGGCACTCAATAGACATGTACCCAAACAGCAGAGACCACCAAGACAGACACCCACTTGACCACCACAACACAGCACAAATCACAGGACACATATCTTACCTACACAGTGTGCTCCTCAACCTAAGCCCCTAAGGCTAACCACCATGCCCAGTACAGTACTCATAGGTGACTCAATAGTGAGGCACACATATGTTCCACTCACTAGGTTGAATATGGAGAAGGTAACAGTCATCTGTCTATCAGGTGCCAGAATCTAACACATAACACACCCAGTCAGGTCACTCCACAACAACTACAAGTATCATGCTGTCATTGTCCATGTGTGTGTGAATGACCTAAGACACACATCCCTGGGCTACATGAAAAGAGACATGGTGGGGCATTCAGATTATGTGGGCCATGCAGGTATGACAGTAGCCCTGAGGAGTATACTACTGTCACCCAGAAGGATACCACAATACAAACAACAAATGATTGACTTCAACAATTGGCTTAAGTGTCTGGAGTAATTCTCATGGGATCCAGTATCTGTCTGCTTGGGATGACATGACTGTCACCCATGGGTTTCCAGGTACTGGCTAGAGTGTCTTGCCACCTCTATAGTGCCTTTTTAGGCATTGTTCCAATTCAAACTACCACTGTAACAGCTGTACATAAATGCAATCTGAGGGTCATGCTGCTCAACACTAGACATCTACATCTCGAGATGCAGTCACTCAAAGCACTCCTCAAAATGGAGATACTTGGTTTACAGCGGCAGACAGCATCCTTGCACTACCAGGCTATAACTCATTCCACACCTGTCAGCCCCAAAACATGGACCACAGCCCCAAAGGTGGTGATGTCTCCATATTAATACAGGTGATGCATGCCTCCAGACTAGTATCACAGCATATTGTATCTGAGATACTTCAGGTACAACTGACATTGGTTAATAGTGCAATCCAGGTCATAGCCTGCTATAGGTCCCCATCCATGTCCCTAGACTCTCAATCCACATTCCTCAACACCCTGGAATCCGGCAAGGTCCAACCCGATACTCTCATACTAGGAGACTTTACGTACCCCTCCATCAACTGGGAAAGATACTCAAGCACCAATGCACTGGTCTAACACTTCCTGGAATTCATCAGTTCCAATGCCCTGGACCAGCTCATTCTGACACCTAGTAGAGGAAGCAACATCCTTGACCTGTGTTGATTACTAACATATGGGACTGTTGCTTGACAACAGTAGTCAATCCCTACCTGGTCAGATCCAACATAGAGTAATCACCATGGAAATCCACATCTCACCCACACTCCCCACAAAGGTAACCACCTTGAAAAACTTCTCCAAAGCTGACTTTGGACTCCTAAAAACAGAGGTGGGTAACTTCGCAGCAACCATGCCAATGTAAAATACATGCAGGACTGCTGAATCATACACAAATGCACTGTACAAACATGTACATCAATGCATGGGGCTAGGCATACCCAATAGAACCATGACACTCTCCTCCAAACACTGGAGGCCAATCTGGTCATCCCCTGCCATTATTAACCTGTATAACAGAAGGAAGAAATTTTTGCGGACAAAGGTGGAATCCCAAGAGTGGTAAAACTCTCTTATTAGCCTCAACAACAACTTAAGATCCCTCATGAAATCATCTAAAGCCAGCTATGACAGCAGAATTGCAACAGACACTGACAACAGTCACAAAGCCTTTGATAGTTATATCCAGAACCTCCATGGCAATACCCAGACGTGCTCTGAGTTACTGCACAATGCTACCTCCTATACTGAGCCAACAGATATTGCCAACATTCTTGCCAACACATCCCCCCCCCATTAGGGAATAATCAGAATGCCAGAAGAATGCCAGGCACCCAGGATTACTGCCGCCAGGTTAAACTTGCATTGTCCACGGGCAAGAATACAGCTTTCAGGGGACCCAAAATTATCCATGGCTGTGTTCTCTATGAACTACAAAGATACCTGGTACCACATCTGTGTGCCCTGTTCAGTCACAGCCTCACCTGAGGCTTTGTCCATCCCAAATGGTGCACTGCTACAGTCATCCCTCTACATAAAGGGGTTGTGACTACAAACCTTGGGAATTATCAGCCCATTAGCCTGATGAGTCTGATATTTACAGCTATGGAGCGCATCATCAGGGACCTGATTGGCAAACATATATGTATTCTCCTAACTCTGGACCCCACACAGTTTGGCTTTGTGAAAGGGAGATCATGCCTGCTTAACCTGGTTGACTTCTTTGAGTCAGTCACCAGGGCTGTGTATGACAGTAAGGCACTGCATACAGCCTACATCAATCTGGCCAAGGCTCTTGATACCATTCCTCAGTCAGGTATTATTGATGAACCCACCAAACTAGGCCTCAAACCCTATATCATTAGGAGGGTTGCAGTTGGCTCACAGAAAAAACACACAGTGTGACAGTAGCGAGCTCCAAGTCAGACTGCCAACCAGTCACAAGTGGGGTCCCACAGGGATCACTCCTGAGAACTCTCCTGTTCAGCATCTACTTCTCAGGAGTCCAGCCCATCACAAAGGAACTCTGGCTGACCAAGTTGACAGACAACTGCAAACTGGGAGCCATAATTAACTCCACAAGTGATGCAGACATCCTACAGGAAGGCCTCACTGTGACCACTGACTGGTGTGGACACCATGGCCTGAAGCTTAACACCACAAAATGCATCTTCTGCACCTTTGGTAAAAACTCAGTTCCCACTAAGTACCACATCGATGGGAGCCCACTGAACACTGTAGGTGTTATAAGAGATCTGAGGACACAGGTTAACAGCAATCTCTCCTTTAACCACCACATTGCCACTGTGGTCAGGGAATCCTTCTACGTGTTACATCTCATTACCAAGGGTTTTGCAACCAGGAAGAAAGAGGTAATTGTCTTTGTGTACTCTTCTTCATTAGATCAATCATCAAGTATAATGGCCCATTTGGCATGTACCTCACTAGACACTTGCAACAGCTGGAGAGGCCACAGAGGTACCTCACAAAGAGGATCCTAAGCATTAAACACATGTCCTATACAGACAGACTCAAAATACTCCAGCTATTCTCTGTCTCATATCACCTACTTAGAGGCAATCTCTGCTTGACTTGCAAAGCCATGTCTGATGCAGCTCTTTTAGAAATGCTACATCTAAAGACATCCCAATCCCTCTGCACCACACACTGCATGGACCTCAACCTCATTACCACAATCAACACAACATGCTGGAGAGACAGGTTCCTTGCCCAGAGACTGCACATGCCCTGGAATAGACTTCCCATACATGTCAAGCAAAGCACCTAGATTACCCTGTTCCAGTAAAATCTTGAGTGGATGGGTAATAGAAAGTTCACCCTAGGGATCACTCCAGTGGCTCTATTTGATGGAGGCACCGGGAACTAATGTCGAGTGGCACAATGGCAGGGCATTTCTATGGGCTAGGCTTGTAAAGGCTCCAGGGCCATTAGCCTAGTACACACCTATGAACCTATAAGGGGAATGACATCAGCATGACTGATAAAGTAGGCCAATGTGTGGGAAACCTATCAAAATACTTCTTCCTACAAACATACACACTTACTTATATACCCACACACACACATTTGCCAGATCTGAGAGTAGAACCCCTGCCTATCTAGTTATTTGTACTATAGTGTTACACAGTTATTGCATATGCTACAGAGCTTATTGGTCTGACAACTGGCCAAAGGTGCTGATACAGGGAATGACATCAGCAGGAGTGATAAAGTAGAGCAGTGGGTCGGAGACTTTCTTCTTACAAACATACACACTCACTCATTTGCCAGATCTGACATTAGAACCCCTGTCTAGCTAGTGATTTGTACTATAATGTTACACAGTTATCACACACAAACTACAGAGCTTACTGGGCTGATAACTGGTCAAAGGTGCCTATAAGGGGAATGACATCAGCAGGACTGATACAGTATGGCACTGGGAAGTGTTGTGGGTGGGAATGGCCTAAAACTGTTTCACCTACAAACAAACACACACTCCCTCATTTCCATATACACAGCTGTCACACAGACACATACACAGTTGCCAGTATTGAGATTAGAACCTCTATCTATCTAGTTATTTGTACTATAGTGTTACACAGTTATTACATGAGCTACAGAGCTTATAGGGGTGATTGGTGTCCAACGGTACTTCTAAGGTGAATGAAAGCAGCAGATCTTGTGAAGTAGGGCAATGTGAAGTGTACTGAGTGGGAAGAGTCTCCTAATACTTAGGACACACACAAACACACAAAGGCAGGTGATGTGATATTATAAACCCAACCTCAATACTGTTGCGCAATGGAGATCACATTTTATGCTGGCACTTACAACTGGTATGCCACTGTCCACAGCAGAACATCACTGTATGCCATTCAGGGTATCCGTGTGTGTGACTCACTCTGTCTGTGTCCTCCTGTGTCTCTCTCTGTATCACCATCTGTTTCTCAGTTCCCCACATCTCTGTGTATGTATGCTTGACATATATTATCTGTTACCCATATTCATATATGTGTGTATTTCATGCCACAGAAGCAGATATATCACATATGGACCACCTACAGCTAGCTGAGGGTAATCCTGTTGAATGTGTTTGTGTGGGGACAGTTGAGGTGTACATAGCTGTCTGTATGGATGGACATGTATACACAATACAGTCATATATTCCGATGTGGGTTCCAACATGTCCTGTGATTTCCTAAGTGTAGGAGCATGCCCAGTGTGACCTTCTATAGTTAGAGTGGGACTCCATTCCAGAGATAGTTGTACTCCAGTCCAGGGTTTTGTGTGCTGCAGCCATACCTCTCAGGAGTACACAGAACTTTCCTCAGGGTACTTGTTTTGTTTAGCAGACATTTTCTGACATATATATATATATATATATATATATATATATATATATATATATATATATAGTCTGAAATTGAAATGTATTGTGTCATTACCTAGTGCCAGACATCCTCAGATCATCACAGTGCTTTACCAGAGGAATACTAATTGTATGATGCATAGACCAATTTTATGAGGGCAGCTATGTACATTTTTGCCCAGCACAGCAGCCATTTGTGATTTGTGTTTAGTAATGCTGCACAGCTGTGTAAACGGTCCAGCAACCTGGTGATATACTGGCGGAGGATCTCCTACTTGTGTGGTATCTTTCTAACCTGAGATGTCATATCCTTGTGTGGGCATACCTCTCACCTGTACATTTTTTGGCATGTTGTCCAGGTGTTTGGATAGAGGTTTTATCCTTTCTATGTAAATTTGTGTTTTTATGGCAAGTTAGTTACATATAATTGAAGTGTAATGTTACAAAATAATACAGACATCACTGTTTCAGAATATATATAACCTTCAGACAATTCCCGCTACTGCAAACCCCTCACCCTACCATCTTCCTCAGTATGTAAGGGTGATATTTACAACACATGCCTATCATTGTGCCTTTGTTCCACTTTTATTTCTGCCCTTGTGCAGACATCTTGGTCTCAGAGGTTGGGAGCTATGGGTGTGGGTACAGAGTACATTCAACTGTACAGGCACATCCATTATATGTAAAAGCAAACATAAGAAAGAAGGAGTATTGAGAATGACCACTGGCAAGAGTACCACAAAGCACTTATATTTACAAAAGCCTTGACACCTCTGCTACACATCCTTCAAGATGTCAGTAATATGAAGAACTGAAAGAACTACATCATTATATGTAGCATGGCAAAAAGTAACTGAAATACTGGAGAATAATGACTGCAGCAGATTATAATCAGGAAACAATTGTATAGAAAGTCAATTATATGTCAACAATAGACACCCTTGTAAATACTTTATTTTGGTTTTAATGTTTGATATCTTTTTAGAGGTTTTAGCCTACCTTTTTAAATAATTTGTAAATACTTCATTGTCATAAATAACCTGCATTCATGTTTTCTTGTTTTTGGAAATTAATAAAAATATTTAAAAAAAAAAAAAAAAAGATGTCAGTAATATGTATAGTATATTCCACATAGCACTGTGACTTCCAGGTATGTCAGTGGCAGAGCAGTGGGTGTCACTAACACGCATAACAGTTACCACTGCAGTTATCTGCACATGGCCCTGTCAAAGGCAGCACTGTACCTAGGGCACTAAGATGGCTGCCAGGAGAATGTGCTGGCCAGATCCAGACAGTATTAACCACACATACACATAGCTCATTGACCTTTACATATTGTGGGCAGGCAACATGTTTTCATGTGTATTGGTACAGCCCTGCCAATGTGTGCTATGCTGCTATTTCCCTGCAAACATAAATGTTACTGTATTTGTGTGGTATATGGGGGGCACACTTGTAAACTGCACACATTTGCACAGACAATGCTGATATTTGCTTTACATTTTGGTTCCATTTACCATACTACTGTGCCCTGTCTTGGGGACTAGAAGTATATCAGTAAAGAGTCCAAGTTAGATTATACTGGCATACATTTGAGTTTCAGACTTCTTACCCTTCATAGCCTTACTGCAATTGCAGGTCCTGCTGTGCTATCACTGTGTAAGTGTGTAGGGGGTTAATTCAACATTGCTGCCATTTGTGTGCCTTTATCAGACATTTCTCTGTGGTTTTCTACAGCTGACTTGCTGTGTGGGTGTGAGGGGTAGTTATGGGACCCCCACCCCGACATCCATGCCTGTGACCTATGACCCCCCAGTTAGTTGTCCCCACACATATACTTCTGTGGGATTTGCCACCTTGGGTACTACTGCAAAGTGTATGGAGGCCAGTTTTGGCCAAACATTCCCTGGGGTCCCACATAGCTGTCAGTTGTGTGCTGCTATCCCAGTAGGCCACCCCATCCCTTGCATGCATGCAGCATTACCATAGATATGCTAGCAGAACATACTAATCCATTCATTTATTGTTAAGAAGACTGACTTACCTTGTGCTTGCAGCAGTTGTGAGGACAGTGCTTGAGGGCTGCCTATGTTGGATGCACACAGTACAGTGCCTATACATGGTAAGTTACAGGTAATGTGATATGTGTGTCATCCATTTTACTGTGTGAGCGAGTCAGAGAGAGGTGTCAGTCCCTGGGGTCCCTACAGTGCCAGTGTGTGTGCTATGCATTGCCTCTTTGCCAAGTCCTGAGCACACTGGGCACGCCTCCATCTGCCTACAGAAGCAGGCTCAGGGGCCTCCTCTTGTGAGTCCCTCTGTACCTGTGCGGACCTTGGCAATAGTGGCGGGCTGTGTGGCCCTTCCCTGTGCTGTTCCTGCTGCAGCTGTTTCCACAGGATCATACTACTCCCTTTGATACAAACACATTCCTGATCACCAGTCAAAACAAAACAACCTAGAACAAGTATCTGAAACCAGTAATCTGGTTAATAAATTTATAATCAGCAACCCACCAAAAACTGGCACACCTAAAACCTAAAAAACCACTGGCTGGTGTAGCTTTGCCGTCCAAAACAAATATCTCAAATCACCTCAACCTCTTCCTGTCTATTCTTCACCTCTATCCTCCCTTCTCCCTCCTCTTAATTCAACTCTCCTAATTCAGTTACAACTTAAAAACAAAACAAAACTTGCTACAAACTTCAATTACACCCATCCAATGGACACAGGTGTCACACCCATCACTCAAACTCTCTCCAAGAATGAACTTCATCGAACTTCTCCATCAATCAATTACATATTAACAACCTACAAAACAAACTAATAAACAACCTCTCTTTTCCTCTCTGTCTTCTGCTTTTAAGTTTCACCTGATAGAATCTTAAGGTCAGACAGGGAAATCCACAAAAAAACTTATTAACAAAAACCTAAACCCCCCCAGGCAAAACCTCCTTTTTAACATAGCTCGTCTTTGGAACTCCTCCCTATCTCATTAGTACCATCTCTAATCTCTATTCATTTCAAAAAATCTCTTCGCGCCTCATCTTCTCATCTGTTCAGCCCCATAACGTTCCCATCCATCATACATCCTCATCCTCCTTCATCCTCATTCTCTACTCAATTCTCTTCCTCAACAAAGCACTTATACCTATATTAACCACAATTCATAACAATATATAACAATATAATCCTATCTATAACATGCCATCTTTACTCTCATTATTTGTACCTTTCAATAATTCACATTTCGAATGTACATCAAATGGAAAAGTTATGACTGTACTCTTTTACATTGTATAAAAGTAGCCTAAGCTTGTTGTTAACTTGTGTGTGTTGGTTTGCATTATGACCTTTTTAAATGTATGTACTTATTCTGTTTGTCTGTTCTTTTGAGCTTTTTCCTCCCAGGACTCTGAAAAACGGGTTCTTTTAGGCCCAATGGACTATCCTGGTAAACCAACTGCAAATAAATAAATAAATAAATATTGTGTAGCATGGCACATACTATGAACATGTGTACACATGTGGCTGGAGAGAACTGCAAGGCTCCACCAGATATGTTAAGGCAGCAAAACTGTGATTTGAGCATCCCAAACACACTCGCTATAATGATCCTGGTTTGTGCGTGTGCCTCATTTTGGCATTCTTGTGTGGGTGTATGTGCATTCCTGATGGGTGTCATCATCCATGGCTTCAGTGCATAGCCAGCATCCCCCACCAGATGGCCATATGGGATGTCCCCACTGGCAAATGCCTGGTAAAGCTGTGACAAATGCCAGATGTGGGAGTCATGATAGCTTCTAGGGCTGCCAGCACACAAATTCATGATAATGCTCTGGGCATTGCACACAACCTGGCAGTTAATGGAGGGAAATCCCTTGTGGTTTATGTAGACCCTACCCTGTTCACCGGGTGGTGCTTTAATGTGGATGTGTGTGCAGTCTATGGCATCCAGTACCTCTGGGTATTCTGCTACACAGTGGAAGAAATGCATTTTGCTGGTCCTCTCCTCACGGTTGTTGGGGAAGTAAATGTGCTCACCGACATGTGGTAGCATGGCATCAAGGAACTGGTGGAGTACCCTGGATGCAGATGCCTGTGAGACCCCCATAATGTCCCCAGTAGGTCTTTGGAAAGTGCCTGTAGCTAGTATTTATAAGGCTACACATACCTTGGTATCGTCTGAGATGGGTTCTCCTCTGTTGGCTCTGGGTCTGAGTTGAGGCTGGCACAGCTCGATGATTTGCTGAAATATGTCCCTGTCCACCCTGTAGCACTCTACTATCTCCAGATCATGTAGCCCCTGGTAGGTTACCCTGGGTCTGAACACTCTTCTCCTCCTCGCTCTGTGGTGCTTATCAGCATTATCCTCCTCTTCACCCTTAGCCTCTAGAACATGCTGATGGATCAAAGCAATGGCAGCCCCTAACATTTGTCCAGTTAAAATTCCCCCTCATATGTACACCAATGGTGCAGAGATTGTGGGAAAAAACAGACTGTAAAGTGTTTTCATAATTTATACTGTTGTGCTACAAATGCTGCCTGTATGATTGACTAACTATAATGCATTCCACCTGCCAGCTGTGTTATTTGTACTTGATTGCTTTAATTCTACTATTTTTAGTTTTTTTCTTTTTCCCCTTCCCATTTCCTCCCCTTTTAAGCCCCAAGGAGTGCTGGGCAAACCCAGTGCTCAAATGTAAATAGTCCTGCTATTTCCGTTTATTTTTTGTTTGTTTTACACCCAGTGCGTGCTGTGCAAACCCGTTTAACTTATGTAAACAGTAAGAAATGGCCCTCCCCTGGGCACGAACATGCTTCTCAGTTCATGGACTAAGACAATACAGCCTCAGACACACACCCTTGCTTAGCTGTGCTTAGCTAAGCTTATCTCTGCACCTTAGGGCTCCAATGTGCTTGCAACGTGCCTTACATATCCCTTTTAATGTCTGTTGCTCCTCCTAGTTACACCATCATGCTAGAGCACCTACACGGTAAGGTGCAGTTTGGGACTTAGAAGATTTTTGTGATTCAGTAAATTTCCCCTCATTTGCATACCTCACTGCCTAAGTCCTTAGTTACTGCACATACACAGAGCCTTTGCCCTTGACAACCACTGTTCCCTGGTATTGTTTTCATTCTGCATGCCATATACTATAATGGCAAAATGTAGATTTCCCTTAAAATTGAGTTTTCACCTTTTTTTTTTTTTTTTTTTTTATTTTCCACCCAATCCCATTTGCATGCTGCTGCCCTATGCTCAAATGGCCGAGATGATGAGATATATTTGGTCCTTGGCATGCCTAACCCCTGTAATACATGCGTTTTTGAAAACTGTCATGCCTCCATTTTATTTGCAGAATTGTATTCGGTTAGTAATCGAATGCATTTCTGCAAATAACACTGTTCCTGCATGGATACCTGGCTGCTTGGTGAATCACTAATTCACCTTATTTGCATGGTTTTCACCAGCAAATGAGGTAAGTAGCATTCTGCAGCCATATCCGTGCAGGAACAGTGTAGGCATGCTCGTGCACGTCAGATCAGCTGTTTGCTGGATCGGCCATATTCCGTGCAGGAACAGCTACACTGTTCCTGCATGGATAAAACAGCTTAATGAATCCCGGGGTATGTCTTTTAGTCGTGGCTCTTGTATTTGGCCTTGTTTAAATATCCATTTGGTGCACTTTTATATTTAATGAAGAAAGTGATTTTGAAAGCTTGGTGTTTGACTTTGTAAGTTATAGTGTGGCTATTTTAAATAAACACTTATCAGTTCAGTCCATATTAGCATTTTTTATGTTTTTCTTTTATATTGAATATTGTTGGTCTATTTTTTCACTGTGTTTTCTATGTTACTTTAATAAGGTATTTCAACTTGACAATCAACCGGTGTAGTTCCTATGCATGCCAGTAGTGATTCCTTTGTTTGGGAAGATTTCTTTCTCCTTCATGTTTGACCATAGAGAGGGTATATATGAGTTCAGAGGTATGGGTGGCATGTCGTCCCATGATTCAGGGGTCCTTACCCCCCATGCAAAAAATGCTTACAGTTTGAGTTTTTGCTGCTTTGTTGTTTTGAACATTCATGATGAATGATGTGGTTCCTTGGTGTTTTGTTACTCAGGGTTTCATTCTGGAATTTGTCAGGTTGACCAGGCTACTAAATCTGTTGATAGTATACTTATAAGCCTACCTAATTAAATTCTTCCATGACTGCTGGAGTGACAGCCAAGTGGCATCTCAAATATTTTACACTAGTGGCATTCTAGCGAGTCTTAAGCTGAGCTACCCTCATCATTACAAAGACTTTGAATTCGGTACTGCTGAAAGTAATTGGGCAGTAACTATACACTTCTTTAGTATGCTTGTCTAGATTTAGTATGGGAACTAAAAGAGAATGTCTCCAGGTGGTCAGTTTCCCACTCTGAGATAATTATAATTGCTAACTTTCCATAACAGCCCCATAGCTAGTGGAGGGAATGTTTTATAAAGTTTGTCTGGTAAGTCATCAGTCTTTGGCTTCAGTTTTTTTTTTTCCATTGGCTTTAGTTTTGATACTATGATAATAAGTTCATCCTTTAACATTGGGGATATCAAGCCCAGCATACTATCATATGATAAAACTGGTAAGCATGCCAGCATGTTCATTGAATTTTCAGCAATTCTGATATTGTAATATTGTGTTTTTTTGGTAACTTGATTTTATGATGTTTGCATTTGTGTCTGTTTTGTATGGTTTTGCTTTATGTTATTCAAAGGAACTCAAATCCTTTGCTAATTTATTTGAGATTCATTACTCAATTACTTTCAGTCATATCATATACTGTCAATGTATAAATGTTCATTTTTGCAATTTATCATAAGGTGTTCAGATAAAATGTTCTATAATAAAGCCAAATTTGAACTTTCCCAGGCAGATAAGCCTAGAGCTCTGAATGACTGCCTAGGTTCTATACACTTGTGAGCATTCACAAAATGACTGAAACTGAACTAGCTGAAGACTGGGGTGTTGACAGCACTGTCTAACCACCTCCCCGCTATTGACCTGCTCCAAATATATACATGACAACTGGAACTGCACTTGTTCAAAAACAAAGTTCATGTAACAAACAACACACTCAGCACTGGACTCTTTGGTCCTGTCAGCTGAATCATATTACCTTATCCACATCACCTCCTCACTTAACAAATCATTAAAATTCCGTTAACTCCTGAGTGCAGCAAATCTCCTATGGGTCAATTTGCCTGCTACCACTGACTGGCTGCCTCTATGAGCCATTTAAGAAATAAAGGTAAAAGAATGTTGACAATTGCATATGCTGTGAGTTTCAGTGTGTAAGTACCAGAATTCTGAGACTAGAGATTCTGATTCAACTTGGTCAGACTGTCAGAAATAACCTTTTCACAGTCATTTATTATGGGGGAGGGGTTTTAGACATCCCACAAGTCCCATACAGTTTCTACATACTTATTTTTACTTTCAAAGTTCTCATATCTTGGAGTTTAGAATAATTTCCTGTACCATTCAAGCCGATGAATTCAGAATTCACATATACAAAATTTTGGAACCCACACACATCCATGGGTTTCCCATGTATGTCTGGGTATAGAAAATGCTTGCATATGTGTTTTATCCCTGCTACTGCTGTGTGCTAAAATGTTGATGCTTGATTTGTGTATTACTGACAACCAAACAAAACGAAAAAAATAAACTGCAGACCTGCTGGCAAAAAAAACAAGTAAACCAGAAGCCAAAAATTTAGCGCTTTCATCCACTGTTTAATACGTGAACTTCCTCAGAAACATTTTCAAATGATTTCCAGTTCCTTAAATAACTTACTAAACAGGAAATTACATCATGACCATCAAATTGAAAAAATAACAAATGTGATTTTCTACAAAAATGAAGTATTGTCATAATGATAACAAATAAAAAAAAATATATATATATATATATATATATATATATATATACACACACATACAAATGAATGCATATACACATATATACACACATACATATGTATAAATGTAAAAATACAGTCATAAAAATGCAGTGTAAATTCATGCTGTGTGAATAGCATAATAATCAACTTGAGCATATGAAATGCATATCCAAAGACCTCTCCCACATAGACACAACAATCACATGCATACACACACCCACCCACACACACACACACACACACACACACACACACACACACACACACACACACACACATATGCACATATAGACTTGTACCCTCCCCACACACACACGCACACATCTCACACACACACACACACACACACACACACACACACACACACACACACACACACACACACACACAAACATAGAACCAAACAGTCACTAAGAAAATATAAAATACACATATGAAAAAATATATATATATAAATGTCGTAAAAAATATATATGACAATATAAAAATGATGATGATATATACACACAAGTACACACACCAAAATGTATATAATATAATATATATAAAATGTAATATATGTATAAAACAGAAAAATATGTATATATATGAATAATGTAAATCATATCATGTCTCTGAAGGGAATCAGAGTGATATGAACATGTATGTGTACACACATGTACACCTCACACAAAACACACATGGATCACATGCATATGGTCTCAAACACCTATCTATATTTCAAAAAACATTTATGTCTGGGTATAGAAAATGCTTGCATATGTGTTTTATCCCTGCTACTGCTGTGTGCTAAAATGTTGATGCTTGATTTGTGTATTAGTCCATCACTTTGTAATTCTTCTTTGGCATATTCTGCAACTCTGCATTTAATACCATGCAATATCTATTCTCCGTGGACCCTTTCCAGTCCTCCCATGAAAAAGTGCTTTACTCAAACCTTTCCATTCATCAAAAGAAAATAATTAAGTATTGCCTATATTGCTCCATTCTTAATTCTCTTGGGGGACTGAACATCATAATACATCACATTTGCTTGATGGCAGAAGACATTCGCAGTTCGCAAGTCTATCTGCTCTTTAAGTGCATCTAACATTCTACCTTCTCTCTATCTCTACCTTTCTCCTCCCTCTTTCTCCAACTGTCCTGTGTTCTGCTAAATGCCTCTGAAGATTATTTGCCCATCATCCAAGATGTTAGTCATTTCAATTGGTCGATAGAATTCTCTACGCAAATGTATTTTCTTAGTCCTGGGAATTGATAGTCCCTATAATCTGCTGCCTATGTCCCTTCCCCTCCCCACTGCTTTTCCTGTTCAGAATGCCCTTTCACATTTTTCAGCCATGTCATTTTATCACTTTATCTGTTCTGTTCTGTAGTTAGAAGAGCAACATTTATAGTCTGTTGTCATATCCTTTCTGCTCAAACCTTTTCACCATTCTGGTGGCTTTTCTTTGGACTTCTTCCAGCAACCTGTTTGTCCTCCTAGTAAGCACTCCTGATCTGTAAACAGCATTCAAGATGACAGTGTTATCTCTTTGCTTCTGGATTCAGTCCCATAACACATTCTGTTTGATGCTGCCACAGTGCCCTCATTCCCTTCCTGGTACTCTGCACCAGGTATGATTAATTCCAAACCCTTCCTTGCTCTTTGCCATCAGTTTCACTCTCCCCAGATGATACTGCACACCAAAGGTGTTGTTGCTAAAGTGCAGTTTTCTGCTTTTGGCTTAAGCCACTTTTCTGTGTACTTGGTCAGCTTTTCCAAATACTTATTTGCACTCTCCCCCTCCATCATCCACTATTGCACCTATCTTTGTATCATCACAGAAGAAGATCTTATTCTCTCTTTTTTCAAGTGTGTTTGAAGCAAGTGCACTAAACAGTACTACACCTGGGACTCATCCCCACAGTACTCCAGCAGTCACATTCCTTATTTTTGACATCACCCCTCTTAGCAAAACCTTAATTGTCTTACATTTCAACCAAGCAACAACCCACTTCAGCAGTCTTTGTCTATCCCAAAATGTCCAGTGTTCTCATCAGCTCCCTATGTGAAACTGTGTTGAAGATTTTGGTTAAGGCCAGGCCAACACATCTAACTGTACTCTCCTGTCAAGGTCACGTGTAATCAAGTCATAAAACAGGATTAAGTTTCACTAACAACTCTGTGAACCTGCATTAGCTGTCATCCTAGAGATTATTGTTCACTCCAAAAGCAACTGCACTACTCTGTCTATGTTTAGGGGTGTTGTATTAATGAGGTACAGCCAACTTCCTATTACGGTTATGCATTTCTTGGTACTATGTTTTAAGTCGTGGCTTTGCCACCAGTCATTTGTCTGTGTTAGGCCTTCCTTTAGGATGTTAGCATCTTGGGGGGTTTCTATGATTGCTCCCTAGCTTTCTATCATCTGCAGACTTGGTAAACCAGTGGCCCTTGACATTGGCCTTGACTTCAGAAAAATAGATGCCAAAGAGGAGCAGACCCAGCACAGAGCCTTGGAGGACTCCACTGGTGACCAAAAACTTTGTAGCGGTGATCTCTCCAATCCTAACTTCCTGGGACCTCTCTGTGAGCCAGCTGGATATCCAGCAAGTTTCATAGGGATTTATGCTTAATTCTGTGAGTTTGTTGACAATGCCTGAGGGAGGCATTGTATGAAATGCCTTAGCTATGTCAAAGTAGGCAGTATGCACTGCTTTGCCCTCATCCATTGCCTTGGTACCTTTAGTAGTAGTAGGTATGACCTGCCTTTGATGAAACCAAATTAAGTTGGGTCCAGTGTCTGAAGGTATCCTATGTCACTGTTGATCATTTCCATGATAATTATTTCCATGGCTTTACATATGAGACTAGACAGACTAATGGGTCTGTAGTTCCTGGGATCCATTGATGGTTCACCCTTGTATAGAGGGGTGACCATTGCAGTCCTCCATTCATGTGGCACAGAGCCTATGTGGAGGCTGTGGTAGAATACTGACTCCAGTGGCTGTGACAAATCATATTTCAAGCTATTTAGAAGGTATTCTGGTATATTACTGGGGCCCATCAAAGCTGTATTTTTATCTTTATCTGTTTTTATCTTCTCTCTTGTCCCTACATACCTACCCCCTTTTCTGCTTCTATGACGCTTGCGACACTGCCAGCCCAGCTATCTGGAATTTTGTAAATAATTATATGTCATTTGTGAATATTGATATGATTTATCCAGAACTGTATGTTATGTACTGAGCTTCAAGAATGTACCCAACTGGAATAGAACACAAATGTATATAAACTATATATCTGTGCAAATGTATTTTTTAATAGTAGAAGCCGGAACATACATAGTTAACTTGCAAAACGTCAAGAAAATAAGTTGAAATTAAAAGTGTTTTATGATTGTGTTATCTCTTCAGTTTCAGTTCAGCAGCAGACACAATGTGTAGAGCTAGTAGTTTTTGTATTGCCTTGAAACAGAAATATTTACTAGGTTTCTAATGTAAAAGTGTTTTATTGTTTTACGACTTCCATGTTCTACAAACTTCTGAGAGATATGCACTTCACACACAGAGATGTTAAAATTCTGTTAGTATCTGTTAGCCTGGGAACTGAAGTCAGGTGACAAAAAGTGATGTCATCCAAGCTAAACCAGCAGTAATATTTGATATTGACTGTCACAGAGAAAGACAGGGCATTTTGTATCTTATCTTGGACCTGGAAACATCCATCATCAGCACTAAAATGTCTTGAGGCAGAGGAAAATGAGAAACTGTGATGCTCGGAAGCTGAGGAGAAGGAGAGGCAGAGGTAACATGAAAAGGAGATGCTGACTCTTCACCAGTCATGGAGGTAATGGGGAAGGGAGTAACCAAACTCCAGAAGCAACAAAGGTCAGTAAATTTCTTCCACAGTTTACGGAGGGAGATAATTTTGATAGTTTCATTCATATGTTTACAAGAATATGTAAACAGTATAATGTTGACCAAGGGCTCTGGGTACAGTTCCTGACCTCCTTACTCCATGATAAAGCTGTAACTGTAATTTCTAAAGTGTCTGATACTGATTGCTTAAATTATAATGTTGTAAAGATCTGTCTTTTAGAATGTTTTAAGTTAATACCTGAAGCTTATAGGAAAAAGTTTTGTGATTATAGATGCAAGGCAGATGAAAGTGTGTGTGAATATATTGCTGAACTAAGTACTTATTTTCATAGGTTGGTGAGCGAATGTCAGGTTACCACTGTTGAAGGGCTGGCAGACCTTTTGGTGAAGGAACAATCCCTTAGCACTTTGGCTGAGGACATGAGAATCTGGTTAGCTGATAGACAATGCAATACTGTAGATGAGTTGGGGAAGAAGGGAGATCTATACCTAGCAAGCAGGGCATCACTGCACAGGAAAGGGACACCCAGTGCTGCCCATGGGTCTAAGGGAACCCATGGTGGGCGGCCCAGACTACCCCAACAGAGTCTACCAGTAGCAGGGGAAGCCACTAGTCCAGGTACACATCCAGGACCAAGGGTTAAATGCTTTAAATGCAACCAGTGGGGCCTTGTAGCATATAGATGTCCACAGAGGCAAGGTGGGGAACAAAAGGTGGGCGAACCAGTAAGTGGGAATGACAAAATGCCAACTGTAGGTTGTCTCGAGACAACAAGAGTACCAAACTACCACAAGAGGTTATATCCTATGTTAGTGAATGGAAAAGAGACCATTGCTAAGAGAGACACAGCCTCTGACCTAACCATTGTGAACCCTGCAGTGATTACAGAGGAGCACTACTTGCTTGGACAGTCTACTCCAGTGAGCTTTAGGAGGGACCCCATTCAAAACACCTTTGGCTAAGGTTCACCTTGACTGGGAGGGTGGAAAAGGAAGCCATCAAGTAGCTGTGTTTTAGCATATCCCTGCAGATGTCCTGCTAGAGTATGATTTTGATAATGCAGTACAGTGTGTGCATACAGTTACATGCAGTCAGGGTTGGAGACAAGCATGTGGGTCGGGTAGCCTGGGGGAGACCCAGACAGACTACACACTTGCAGCCAGGACTGGTGAGGTGGTACTTCAGGGAGGGAGCTACCCTGTAGCAGTGAGACTGAAGGTGAGGCACAGTTGCTTGTGGGTACTAATGTTCACTTGGACAGAATGACTGCAAGGGTAGAGGTGAGTAGTAGTAGTACCCAGGCTGACAGAGAGGCAACACTGTCAGAGGATGCCAGATTTCCTGTGGAAGGGGAGCTGGGAAGGGTTGCTAAGAGAGAGATGAGACAGGCTCAGCTCTCAGACCCTACATTACAAGGCCTGAGAGAGGTAGCTAGTGAGGCACCTGGTTCTCAAGGGAAGGGGGAATCTGTATACTGGGACAAAGGGTTACTGTAGAGAAAGTAGACCCCTGAGGGAGGGCTAGAGGGTGAGAGAATACATCAGTTGGTAGTGCCCTGAGCCTACCATCTGGCACGTCTAGCCATAGCCCATGATATTCTCTTTCCAGGTCACATAGGCATAAAAAGGTCAAATGGGCATAAAATGTACAGAGAGAGATGTATTATGCAAAACTTTTATTGGCCTGGGATTTCCAAAGCTGTAACAGGGGACTGCAGGACCTGTGAGCAGTGCCAAAAGGCAGGCAGGGCAGGAGACAAGGTGAAACCTCCCTTGATGCCTTTGCCTGTGATTGAGAAGTCATTCCAGAGGGTAGCTGTGGATATTGTGGGGCCTCTGAGTACACCATGTTCTGCAGGGAAAAAGTATATCCTAGTGGTAGTAGATTATGCTACCAAATACCTTGAGGCAGTGGCTCTGTCCTCCATTGAGGCAGAAAAGGTGGCAAATTTCAGCAGGGTAGGTTTCCCAAAAGAAATACTGACTGACAGAGGTGCCAATTTCATGTTAGACTTGCTGACTTTTCTGCGGAAGCACTGTGGGATGAAGTACCTAAAGAACACTCCCTACCATCTCCAGACTGATGGTCTTGTTGAGAGGTTAAATTCTACACTCAAGTCCATGCTACAGGCATTTAAAGACCATTTTAAGAGGGAGTAGGACAAATTTTTGCCCCATCTGCTGTTTGCTTACAGAGACGTTCCCCAGGAATCCACAGGTTTTTCACCCTTTGAGTTGCTGTATGGGCATAGAGTGAGGGGACCTCTAGATATGATTTGAGATGAGTGGCAGGGTGAGTGTGTGAATCTCACAAGGTGTCTGTTGTGGCATATGTCCTAAATGTCAGGACAAGGCTCATGGAACTCATGGGCTTGGCCCAGGAGAACCTGGCAGAAGCCCAACAGCAGAAAAAGTCTGGTATGACAGGAATGCTTGAGCTAGAGAATATACTGTAGAACAGCAGGTAATTGTTCTCATTCCTGTCAGACACAAAAAGCTGCAGGCAGCTTGGGAGGGACCCTACAAGATGGTAAGGAAGGTCAATGATGTTAACTACATGGTAGAACTGTTAGGCAGGAGGCAGGCCAGGGCACAAATTGTACCATGTTAACACGATGAAACCTTACCATGATAGGGAGGCCCTTGTGCTGAGTATCTGCAGTGGATGGCAGGAGGAGTCTGAGGGGGATCTGGTGAATGATCACCTCAATGATGCTCGGACTGACACCTCAGTGGAAGGGGAAGCTATGCCCCATAAGCTATCCCCTACCCAGGGTCGAGAAATCCGAGCAGTGTTACAGGAGTTTGGGGGCATGTTCACTGGGAAGCCAGGGTGCACCCACCTGGTGCAGCACCATGTAGATACAGGACTCCAAAGGCCTATTAAGCAGGCCCCTTATAGGATGCCTGAGAGAGTCAAACATACTCTGAGGGAGGAGATACAGGAAATGTTGGAACTAGGAATAATTCAGGAGTCCAGCAGTCCCTGGGCCTCCCCGGTGGTGCTGGTGCCAAAGAAGGATGGCAACACCAGGTTCTGTGTGGTTTACAGGAAATTAAATAGTCACACACAGAGTCAGATGCTGACCCCATGCCTGGGGCAGATGAAGCCCTAGAGCAGCTGGGTGAGGCTAAGTATCTTATCACTATCAATCTCACCAAGGGTTACTGGCAGGTGTACTTGACTCTCAGTGCTAGAGAGATGTCAGCCTTTGTGACTCCTTTTGGCTTGTATGAGTTCACAAAGATGACCTTTGGGATGAAAAATGCCCCAGTGACTTTTCAGAGGCTGGTAGATTGTATCCTAACAGGATCAGGAGATTTTGCACTTGTTTACCTAGATGATATTGCTATCTATAGCCATTCTGGGCAGACTACAGAGGGCAGGGTTGATCATTCAGCCCAGCAAATGTCAGATGGGTATGGCAGAGGTCTCCTAACTGGGACATAGAGTGGGGGGTGGTAAGATCAGGCCAGAACCTTCCAAAGTGGAAGCCATTCAGGCATGGCCTGCTCCTGTTACCAAAAAGCAGGTGAGAGCATTCTTAGGAACAGCAGGGTACTATAGAAAGTTTGTCTCCAATTATTGTATCATAGCTGCTTCCCTCACAGACCTGACAAGAAAAAACTGGCCAGATAAGGTAGTGTGGATCCAGTATGTCAGCAGGCATTCCATAAGCTTAAAGGAGCTTTGGGAGGAACCCCTGTCTTAGCCAGTCCAGATTACAGCAAATAATTTGTTGTGCAGGTGGATGCTTCAAACCATGAGGTGGGGGCTGTACTTAGCCAGGTTTCCACAGAGGGAGAAGAGCACCCAGTGGTATATCTCAGTCATTGGCTCTATATTGGCTCTAACTGAGGGAGGAATGCTATGCAGCTGTAGAAAAGGAATGCCTAGCCATAGTGTGGGCACTGCAAAAACTTCAGCCTTATCTATATGGAAAGAAATTCACTGTAGTTACAGACCACAATCCCTTAACATGGTTACATTGAGCCAGCCAGCAAACTGCCAAGTTACTAAGGTGGAGCCTAGGGTTGCAAGCATATGATATGACAGTGCAGCACCACAGTGGTGTTAGCACTGCCAACGCAGATGAACTCTCAAGACAGGGAATGGGGTAAGTTATTCCCAGGTAGGCTCAACCCTCTCAAGCAACGTCTCTCAAGGGTTACTTGAAAAACTAGCTTGAGTTTTCGGCAAGGGGAGAAATGTGATACTGCCAGCCCAGCTATCTGGAATTTTGTAAATAATCATATGTCATTTGTGAATATTGATATGATTTATACAGAACTGTATGTTATGTACTGAGCTTCAAGAATGCAACCACAGTGTACCCTACTGGAAAAGAACACAAATGTATATAAACTATATACCTGTGCAAATGTATGTTTTAATAGTAGAAGTTGGAACATACAGAGTTAACTTGCAAAACTTCAAGAAAATAAGTTGAAATTTGAAAGTGTTTCACGACTGTGTTATCTTTCAGTTTCAGCTCAGCAGCAGAGACAATGTCTAGAGCTAGGAGTTTTTGGATTGTCTTCAAACAGAAATAATTGCTAGGTTTTAAATATAAAAGCATTTTGTTTTACGACTTCTATGTTAAAATTCTGTTAGCATCTGTTAGCCTGGGAACTGAAGTCAGGTGACAAAAAGTGATGTCATCCAAGCTAACCCAGCATAATATTTGATATTGATTTAAGAACTCTCAGAGAAAGACAGGGCATTTTGTATCTTGTCTTAGACTTGGAAACATCCATCATCAGCACTTCTGCCTGCGTGTTGTCTGTAAGACTTAGGGCATAGTATCTCTCTTAGAGATAGACAGGAATATAGTAAATATTAGTTTAGATGTTTTCTGTATTTATTTGAGACTGTCCTGCAATGTTGTTTTAACATATTTCCTGTGATTTTGAACTCTGTAGTTAGTGTTGTCTGAGTGTTGTCTTGTTTTTTTATTATTTATTTTTAAATATATTTCAACCTATCTTTTTGGCTGATATTTGTGAGACATATTTAAGCTCCTAGAGTACTTGCATATGTATTTGGTGACAATGTACAGGCCACTCCTAAATAGCCATGGCCTTGGTCAGACTACCATTTGGATAATAATAACATTACACGGTAGGATTGGTCACGCTTTGTTAAGGGCCTAAAGTACCTGATAAGGGGTTCTGGTGGCAGTGATAACTACCTTATGGTCTGGGCATAAGGGGGCATAGCTAGTAAACCTGTGCTAGCCTTTCCTAGATGTGTGTCTGTGTATAAATCAAATCTCAAAGTGTGTGTGTGTGTGTGTGTGTGTGTGTGTGTGTGTGTGTGTGTGTGTGTGTGTGTGTGTGTGTGTGTGTGTGTGTGTGTGTGTGTGTGTGTGTGTGTGTGTGTGTGTGTGTGTGTGTGCCAGCTACTTGGGCAGGGACATGAAGCACTGGTTGGACAGACAGAGTGCTGGGAGGACTTGTCTTGGAACCTGGCTAAGGACTCAGCTCTATAGCTGTGCCAGTGGGGAGTCTTATTAGGGATCTGGAGAGAGAGGGAGAAACCAGCCCCAGACTGACTGTGATCTATGTGTGCTCTTAAGTGAAATTGCACTTTACTGTGTGTGTACTTGTCATCGTCCCATTGTGTACGTCCCTCACCGGTGCTAGTGATGAGGATTGAGGCTCCTTGATTACTGGGCCAGTACAGGGGCATCACAATTCTCCTTCCCCTTTCCTCTTAGTCTAAAGGCATAATGGTTTAGATGTACTTTTCTAACCCAGCACTAAGTGCTGCTGTCCATTTTGGGTTAAGATGTAGCCTGTCTCTGCATATAGCTGGTCTCTCTACCAGATATCACCCTTCTGCATACTGATCCCCAACTGGTCTCCACTGTTTATTGCACAACCAGTCAGATTCCCTGATTCACTCTTTCCTCAGTTTTCTGGCACAGGCAATACTTCTGAAAATGTTGCCTTCAATCCCCATCCTGGCATCTGTCAGCTACTTCCATGACACTGCTTACTATTACATCAGTTGTCTGCTCTGACAGAGCACTATTGCTTACATGTGCCACGATAAGTCACCATTCTCACCATTGGTTATTATCATAGTCCCTCCTTCTCATGTCTTACTAAGTCTAAACCATGTGTCCTGTTTCACATTTAGTCTCTCTCTTCTGTCATGCTAAGATTATTAATCTGTTTGTTGACTAAGTCTCCAGTCACCAAAACACTTACTCTGTTTCCAGTTTCCACACTTGCTGTCAACTCATTTATGCCATTACCTCTCCTCTCTGCAACCTTTCTGACTCCATTTCCACCATCCAAAGCCCCTCCCACTGTCTGTGCCTGTTGCCTCCCTCCCTACGTCACATCTAGTCATCTTCCCATACATCCTCTACTCTTTCTACAAAACCTCATCATATTCTGTCTCTTTTGGCCTCTGCCCCTCCCATCTCACTGACTTTCCTCCTGCTTTTCTTGACTTGTGGCATTAGCTCCTGTATGGCTACCTCTGACTCCTGCCTTCTTTTATCAGTTGTCACTCTGGTTTGCACCTATTCTTTTTCCTGATGTAGTTTTTTTTTGTTCTCCCTTTTGTGGCTTCATCACCTACTTTCTCTCTTCACCTTATTACTTGTTAGCCCACTTGCCTGTACTCCTCTGATGACCACTGCCCATGTCCTCCTGTCCTCTAAATTACCTTTTATCAGTGTAGTCCCACTGTGTTTTCTCAGCTGACTTGCCAATTCACTGCTGTCTGTAGCTCCATATTCTCCCATGAAGGTCCACCATTCTACTGCAGACTTCACATCCTCTGTAACCCCAAAATTCACACAGCAAAACAAATACACCCACATCTTAAACACTTCATAAATCTGTCTCTCTCTCTCTCCTGGTAGAAATAAAAGTAAGTTTTTTATACTGGTAGACAAAATAGATGCATGCATTTTATTACATAAGAACATTTGGACAGTCTACATTAGATGCTATGAATGGAACTATCAGATGTTCATAGAGACGTAAAAGCACATTATATTAACTAAGCCACAGCTTGAATTCTAATATTTTTATAATAGTATAAAATATTTACAATGAGTATTGGTGAAGCATGTATTAAACACAGAAGAGTTATCAGCTACTTTTCATAGAGGAGTATCCAACATCATTATCACATACTCATTTTATTCTTTTTATTCAGATGGAATCTATGATGTTGTCGTGTGTCAACTCTTTTTTCTTGTTACATGTCGATTACTAGGTAGAAGTCAATACATGTTGGCAGCACAAACTTGCTCAAAAGCAGTTCTGTCAGCACAGAGATGCATTATTTTCGGGTCTATGTCAAATATTCGAACTTCCAAAATGTCGAATACCATATGGTCGATATTTGGAAGTTTGAATATCTAATAAAAAACAAACAAAAAAAAAACATACACTAACACTCCAAGACCGCACTTCAGTGCAGAAAAGGGAAATTCTCCCATTCTGCACCATACTGCGCCATTAAAAGTCAACCTTCGATCACTTGAAATGTTGAACATATGGTCTCAACCATATAACATTCGACATTTTAAGCATTTGAATAATTGACATAGACTCTTATTTTCCTAGAACTACTCCTTGCTCAGTTTAGCATAAGCTGTTCATAATACACAGTGCAGTCAGTTACATATTCAGTGGTATCTAGTATAGCCTGTCTCCTACCTCTGGTATATTCATTTAGTTTAGGAAATTACATGTAATAGTCTAAATAAAGAGACAGCTACATATTACATTACCCTACAAATAATAACAATACTATGATAATCAGTATCTTACATCTCTCACTCTTCTCACCTAATTTGTGTTGCTTCTTTCATGTTTTCTCATTACTGGATTCCTCAGTTTTCCTTCACTACTGTTATTATTGTTTATATTTATTTATTTATTTAAAACTGATGACCGGGTAAGTCCACTGGGCCAGTAAGAGCCTGTTTTCAGTGGAGGCCCAGGGAGAAAAGCTCCACAATAATTGTAAGTTACATTTCACATGTTACAAAAGGACATAGTTCATACAGCTAATTAAACATTTACAGATAAGCTTCATGATATTTACAATTGGCTTGTCACAATGTTACTAAAATGAAAAGACATAATTCAATACATAAATTTCAACATTTACATAAAGTGAATATTTTTGTTATAAACTCAATTGTAGGTTTAACATTTCAAAATATATAGCTGCTAGCCACTAGTAGGTTAAGAAAATATTATGCATGGAGAGGGCAATAGTATATTTGAGACTGGAGATTATAGTACAATAGATATTAGAGAGAAGATTAGTTTTTGGTAGAGGAGGGGTTGTTTTGGGTGGGATAAAGTAATAGTACAGGTAGTTGGATGAGTCAGTGCAAGGTAGAATGAGGGGGGGGGATAAGTTGGAGCGTGGCAGGGGCATTCCCATTTGGAAGAAAGATGAGAGAGTAGCTGAGATTTGAAATTTGTATGGTTAGGTAGGTTGCATAGGTGTGTGGGGAGAGAGTTCCACTGTTTAGCTAAGGAGTGGGACAGCAGTAGATTGCCAGGAGGTTATGCAGGTTTGTGGACCTGAAGAAGATCTGAGTGAGTGGTTGGGAATGTAAGGTTTTAAGAGAGAGCAGCACAGTTGGCAGGTTTAAAGATGAGCTTGTGGGCAATGGTGAGTTATAAGTAACTGAGGTAGTTGGGTAGTTCAAGCCAATTGAGGGTGAGGAGGGAGTGGCAGTGGTGGGATGAGTTTTATTGGTTGCAAATTTGGAGATCTTGTGGTAGCAGGATTCAAGTTTGGACCAAAGGCCAAGATGGAGACTGGTGAAAAGAGGAGCACCATACATAAGGGAGGGGAGTAGGAAGGTGGATGCAAGAGTTTGACAGGTAGAGGGGCTTAGGAATCGATTGTGCCTGTAGGGGAGACCTAACTTTTGGTGGGTTTTCTTGATTGCGAAGTGGATGTGGGTGTCAAATTTTGGTTCTTCATCAATAATGATGCCAAGAAGCTTGGTGTTGGGAATGATTTCAAGGAGGGTGTTGTTTTTGGCTCTGTATGGTGTTTGTGGATTTGTCAATGGAGTTTTTGGTAGGAGAAAAAAGCATAGTTTGGTTTTATTTGCATTTAGTGCCAGATGGTTAAACTGCATCTAGGTTTCTGTTTTGGAGAAGGCTAGTTGGGTTTTTGCTAGGAGCTCAGAGGGGGAGGAGGCTGAGCAGATGATTATTGAGTCATCTGCATATTGGATGATAGATGAGCCTGGGATGGATTGGTGAAAGTTGTTAATGGATAGGTTGAAGAGAAGAGGTCCAAGAACAGAACCTTGTGGGACACCTGTGGGTGTGGGAAGGAAGGGGTAGGTTGAAGTTTTCCATTGGACAGCTTGTTGGTGGTTGGACAAGTAGCTGGAAAACCAGGCAATGGTGGTGGGAGAGAGAGGTGTAGGGTGGAGAGTTGGAATATAAGTAGGGTGAGTGAGATGGTGTCAAAGGCCTTTGACAGATCTAGGAATAGTGTGGATATGAACTTGCCTGTGTCCCGTTCGAGGTTTATGGTTTCAAGAAAGGAAAGAAGGGCAGTCATGGTGCTGTGGCCAGGTCGGAAGCCATGTTGGGTAGGGGAGAGGAGATTGTTTAGTGCTGGGTGTGCCATGAGTTGTGCTTGTATTGTTTTCTCTAGTATTTTAGAAAGAGGGGAAAGGATGGCAATAGTTCTTGAAGTTGGTGGTATCAGTATTTTTGACACCTTTGTGGAGGGGGTGATGTAAGCATGGTGCCAGATTGAAGGGACATATGATTCTTGTATGGATCTATTTATAAGAATAGAGATAGGATAGGCAATGCTGTGTGCAGATTGTTTGAGGAAAGTAGGTGGAAGGTTGTCGGGTGCATTGTGACAGGGTTTGAGTTTGAGGAGAAATCTTTTTATAGTGTTTGTGGGGATGGGCCTGAGGCAGAAGGATGTGGAGGAAGGTTGATGATTGGGGTGATGGTTGGGGCAGGAGGGGTGTTGGTGGAGGAGGGTGGTGGGAAGGAGGCTGATAGTTTAGCTATGCAATCTATGAAGAATGAGTTGAACTGGCTGGCTATTTCAAAGTTGGAGAGGTTGGGGTCTGGACAGGGGTTTTCTTTGTTGCCAGGATGCAGCATGGATGAGATGGAGTCCCAAAATTTTTGGGGATTTGTTGAGTGCAACGACTGGAGTTTGGAGTAGTGGGCTTTGCGGTCTTTAATTATTATTTTTTTGTGGAGTTTCGTAGTTGCTTATACTCTAGGAGGGTGTTAGGGTTTTTATGTTTTTGATATTGTTTCCATTTCCTGTTCCTTTGGTGCAAGGCTAGTTTACTATCTTTTGATAACCATGGGCAGGGATTGGTTTTGATGCGTTTGGTTCGAGGGGGGCTTGTTGATTGAGAAGGGTTAGGAATGAGTGGTTAAAGTAGGAAATGGCATCATCTAGAGGAATGGTTTTTAGAGGGGACCAGTCAGTATGCTTTAAGCATTCAGAAAAAGTTAGAGGGTTGAAAGAGGAGAGGTTGCGGGGTTGGATGTAATGGTGTTGTTTATACAGTGGAGATGGGAGACGGTCGGCGAAGGCTGGTAGGTGATTGCTGAGAGGATTAGGTAATGTTCTGGCTTTGGTGATAAGGTTTTGGTGAGTTGTTAGGATCCAGTCAGTGATGGTACCAGAGGAACCATCTTTATTTGGTCTGGTTGGAGATTGTATTAGTTGGGAGAAGTTGTACAGGTTGATTGTGTGGGGCGGGGCTTCAGAGTTAATAGTATTCCAGTTGATGTTGTTATCACAGAGTATATAGGTTTCATTTTTTATATTGGAGGAGAACCAGCACAGGATTTTTTCAAGAGTTTTTGATATTATCACTGGGGGAATATAGAGGGCAGCGATACATATGGACTTCTGTTTGTTTATTTTTAGTAAACCTATTATAATTTCAGCATTGGCAAAGGTTGATATTTTATTGGAGTAGGGGGTTATGGTATGGGAGGTGGGGTAGATTATTGCTACTCCACCTCCTTTTTTGGGGCTTTGTCATTGCGAATGATTTGGAAACCTGGTGGTAGGATTTCACTATCTTTTATATAGGTTTTCAGCCAGGTTTCAGAAACGGCAGTAATGTTGGGGTGGTTATGGGAGAGCCAGGCATGGAGGTTAGGGATTTTGTTTTTTTAGGGTTTGTGCATTAAGTGTTGGAAGGTGAATGAGCTTTGAGCTTGTGGGTTGAGTGGAGGGTTTGGTGAGATTGATGTTAGGGATGGGTCCGAGGTTGGGGTGGATGTCGCTGGCTTGTGAGAGAGTGATTTGGTGGAGTAGAAGAGTGAGGCAGTTTGTTGGGCAAGGGTAGCTTGGGTTGTGTGAGAGTAGTGATTTTCTGGTGCCATATGTAAGAGGGGAGTACAGGGATGGGTGGGTTGGGAGCAGTTTTGGTTTGAAAAAATATTTTGGGTTAGAGGTAAAGAGTTCATGTGAGATGGATGAGTAGGATGGGAAGTGAGGTTGATGGTAAGATGTAGTGGAGTGTGTGTGAAAGTTAAAACAAGGGTTGGGAAAAAGTGTGAGATAGGTAAGAGAAGAGAGAGAGAGATTAGTGGGGCAAATGGGGTTATAGGGAGAAATGTTATGTAGAGCATTGTAGGAGGGGTGGATGTTTGGGATGATGTAGATCTACAGGTGGGTGGGGTTTGTCTTAGGTGTATTGTGATTGGAGAGGTGCTGGGTGGGGAGGAGTCAGGGGATGTATAAAAGTACAGGTAGTAGGGGCGGGTGGAATTTGGGGGCAGGGTACGGGAGCAAAGTGAGCCTGAAGGGCAAACGGAGCAGGTTACACCTTCTGGGAGGAGCACCAGCTGCCAAACAGAAAACAATCAGTGAGAAGGTTAGCAACTACAGAAATAGGGCAGCCTATCATTTTGGTTTGAATGGTACCTTTCTGTTTGTTTTTATTATTTATGCACCAGTGGGGAGCTGCAGTTCACTGAGAAGTAGGAAAATAATGTAGTTATGCCAGGGGTTTTAGAAAGAGACCTGCAGTAAGTGCACACTACAGAGGGATGTCTGTCCCACTACCCGTGGGACAGACAGAAACAGAGTGTAGTCAGGCAGAGGTTCAGGGGAGGAATAAGTAAACTCTCAAGGGGAAGAGGGAGGGAATAGACAGGATTGACATGGCTAGGAAGCTTACAATAAGATTATGTTAGGAGACTGAGAGAAGGGGGGGCTAAGAGCCAGGGCTTGGAGAAAGCTGTGAGAAATCAGGTTTGACAGAGCTAGGAAACTTACACTAGAATTATGTTAGGAGAACAAGAAAAGGGGAGGAGGCTATCGACCAGGACTTGGAGAAAGCTGTGAGAAGAGAAAAACAATCAACCAGTTAGCCCAGGTCAGTACCTAAAGGTGTCTGTTTATCTGTGTGAATTCAAAAGCAGATTTAGTAGAGCATCAGGGAAGTAGAATATAAAATAAATGTAAAGCTTTGGGAAACTGTATATATTTGCTACAATAAATGGGAGAATAAAATATAAGAATATAAAAGAAATGTGATATACAAGATAAATAAAATATAATAATATAAAATATTTGTAGTTCTTTGTTTGTATAGCTAAGCCCTTTTGCCCACGTTTTGTTCCTGGCCTACTAAGTAAATGCTGGATAAGTGCAAGAATAAGCAGGAATAAACAGTAGAAGTAATTGCTTAGTTTAGCTTGGAATACCATACCACCTAATATCTGAAAACAACAAGAATGAAATACCTGCAAAAAATCGATACTTGACTCTCTCAAAAAATACAAGCAGTAGGGGTACAGAAAATAGGCAAGAGGCGGCTGGAATTTACTGGAGAAAACTGGAAAAGAAACCAAGATACTGTGAACAATTAACTAGAGAGGGAAAGGGAATAGAGTGGGATTAGGGCAAGAAGAAGTTAGGACTCCAGATTACAGAACGCCTTCCCTATCAGGGACTAATATCAGAGTACAGGCAAAGAGAAAGACCTGCTCTAATACAGGTCTTTGTCGAATCTAGAACAGAAGTTGCTGTTAAAAAGTAATAAATAGTAGGTCATATAAAATATCACATGATAGCAATAAGAATTGATCAGAGGAGGTTAGAAAAGATTGGGAAGAGAGGATGAAAAAGCTATTTATAAGGGAACAATAGGAGGACATATGTATGGCTCCAAAATATGCAACAAACTCCATAAGGTTTAGGATTTTTTATTGAAAGTGTTTATATACTTGTTTTTATACCTCAAGCAGACATTAAAGAATGTTTCCTTGGGTGGACAGCAAATGTTGGAGGTGTGATTGGGAAGAAAGACATAACTGGAGTGTGAAGTAATTCAGCAAACAACTGCAGGGGCCCTGGCAAAGGAAACGAGTGTCACTAAGCTTTCACAAAACAAACAGCATTTCCCCCATGTTTAATAAATGTCTCAGTAAGGGAGTCAAAGTTGTGATCCAAGAATAAGAATGCTCAGACTTTATTTGGGAATGTAACATACCCGCTTTTTCCTACGAACTTTGGAAGACTAGATTTATTTATTATATCATGGAGCGTATTCACTTGGCCCTTCTTAACTAACCTAGCATGCTGCATCTGTTGCTGTTAATTCAAGAGTACTGCTGAACTCCTGAGTCTCATACATAATAGCTGGCGGGAGACTTGTTGTGTCTTTTGGCTTTTCCCGGTTAGGGGTCACCACAGCGGAACTCCGGTCCGCTAATGATTGGGAGCAGATTTTTACGTGCTGGCTTGCCGGGCCTAACGCACAACCTTCAACGAAGGAACGCCCATTCACACATGTCACCACACAGAAGACGCTCTAACTGAGAATCGAACGGGCAACGTCTAACTGTGAGGCAACAATGCTACCGCAGCACCACCACCGCAGTTAGCTGGCGGGAGATTAGACTTACTAAATTAACTCTGAGAGCTTATGACAGACTAATAACAGTAAGAAGGCAGCTGCTACTTCGTGAAATAGAATGCACATTCTAGATTGCCTGAATATTGGTATTTGTTGCTGTATTTGTAAATAGTTATTTAATTGTTTATACTGTATTACCTTGTTATTGTTATATAAACTGGGTAGATATTATCAAAGGTAAAATGCAGAGTAATATGTTTTCTAAATACTGCTGTTACACTGCCAACTGGGTTTAACAGGGCATGCTAAGAGGTGCCTAATAGACTTTTCCTTGTGAGTTGTATTGGGAAGAGTGTTTTTTCCCATCTTATTGGATAATGGATAAGTCATTAAAGTTAATATCCTGGAATGTTAGTGGTCTGTTGGAGCAAGTTAAAAGGCAAAGAATATTCCAATATTTGGGGACATACAAACCCTTATTAATTTTGTTGTAAGAAACTCACATATCTAAGGCTGAACATCAGAACCTGGAAAGATTTTGCTGGAAACTTGGAGTTTTTATCTTCAGTGGGAGGGGTGAGACACAGAGGTACTATAAAACTGATATGTAAAAATATTCAACTCAGTATTTTGGATGCACTCAGCATCATTACTCAGCCATGCAGGGGTTATTTTTTGCAGTAAAGATTACTATTGCCTCACTGTATCTCTCCCCTGGTGTTAATGAAGAGGAATTTAAAGAAGTTATACTATACCTAATACACTGTAGTGAAGGGATTTTATGATTTTTAGGATATTGGAATATTACTACATCTAAGACAGCTGCTTCTGAAGGTCCCAGGTCCCAGAAACTTTCCAGATTTGGTAAATATGTAGCAACATATTTGGGAACTTTAAGTCTGAGGAATGTTTCTGAAAAATAAGATCATCTCCCCCAATGTACCATCACCTCAAGTAGATCAGGAAGAGTCTCAGGACTGGATAGAACACAGATATTTTATTTGAATTCTGTGTCTGAAATCCTCCCATCTATCCTCTCTGACCATTCCCCATTGTCATGTTTATTATTATCAATGCAATGCATTATCAGTGCAAATGCCTTGGAACAGCTATTCAATACCCCACAAGAGGTGATAATATCTTGGGCTTGATATTAACCAACATGAGTAACCACAGCAGCACCCCTATGGTATCATCCTCCCTGGTAAGATCCGACCATATTGCGGTCAATTTCGAAGTCACCATCTTCTCTGACCCTCCTCTAGCTAGGGTCAAACAAGAAAACTTCTCCAAAGCTGACTACAACCTCATGAGGGATGGTCTAAATAGCTTCACAGCCCTTCCCGCACTGTAGGAACTGGCGCCAATGTCCAAATCTACACCAATGTACTATATGAGCATTTATGTACATGCATGGAATCAGGAATACCTGACAGCAAAAAATCATCCTCCGCAAGGAAGAGTAAACCTGTCTGGTGGACATCTGCAATAAATAAACTATATAGAAAAAGGAAAAAAATTGCTGTCCAGGACCAAGAAGGAGCAGGTACCCAGTTGGAAGCAATCTCTCCTTAGCCTGAACAAGCAAATAAGAGCGCTAGTGAAATCTTCTAAAGCCAACTTCGAGTCCAACTTGGCCACATCTACTAAAGACAATCATAACGCTGTCTTCACATATGTCCGCAATCTCAAAGGAAGCACCTAGATCTGTTCAGAACTGATGGTCAAGGACACCACATATACAAATGCTGTAGATATAGCCAATCTACTGGCTGACAGATTCAGCAAAAGCTTCTCCCCTCTGTCCCCCATCAGTAAATCAGAACATCCCCAGTACCTGCCCCCCACCCCTTATCTCTAGGGAACAGGACATCACTGCCCTATCAAAGGCAAAAAATATAGCCTCCATGGGACCTGATAACTTCCCAGGCTGCATCCTACATGAACTCAAGCATGAACTCGCAGCACTATTAGACACCTTATTCAGCCAAAGCCTGAGTACCGGCTTTGTCCCTGCCAAGTGAAGGACAGCCACTGTCATCCCTTTACACAAAGGTGGAGCGTCCACTGATCCAGGAAATTATAGACGCATCAGCCTAACTAGCCTGATCTGCAGGGCTATGGCACTGATTATCATGGACCTCATTAACAGGTACATTGGCAACCTCCAAACACTCAACTCCACACAGTTTGGCTTTGTCAAGGGGATGCCATGTCTGTTAAATCTGGTCGACTTCTTTGAGACAGTCACCAAAGCCATGGACGAGGGGAAGATGGTGCACACTGCCTGCCTTGACCTGGCCAAAGCCTTCAACACTATTCCCCCCTCGAGCAAAGTAGATAAACCCTCTCAACTAGGCATCAATCCATATGTTACCAGATGGGTAGCAAACTGGTTCACTGATAGAACCCACCTAATCAAAACAGGGGAAGCCACCTCAAGCAGTAGACTTGCAATGAGCGGCGTACTCCAGGGATTGGTTTTGCAGTCTCTGTTATTCGGGATATACTTCTCTGAGATGCAGGGAAAAACCAGTGGACTATGGCTGACCAAGTTAGCAGATGACTGCAAGCTGGGCACAGTCATCAATTCCCCAAGTGATGTGGACATTCTCCAAGAGGGACTTTCTCAAACAAATAACTGGTGCCAGAAACATGGCCTCAAGCTGAATGCCAAAAAATGCATCATCATCCCCTTTGGGGAGAGTGAGATCCCCACATATTATCACATTAATAACAATGTCCTAAGTACACAATCAATGAGGGATTTGGGCACTCAGGTTGACAGCAACCTGACGTTTGACCACCATGTTGCTTCTGTTGTACGGAAAGTTTTCTACATGGCCCACCTCATAAGTAAGGGTATCTCATCCAGAGACAAACAGGTCATAACATCCTTGTATTCTTCCCTTATAAGGCCAATTATTGAGTACAATGCACCCTTCGGCATGTACCTTGCAAAGCACATGCAGAAGCTGGAGAGACCACAGAGGTTCCTCACCAGGAGACTCCAGGGCCTCAAACATCTACCCTAAACATATAGGCTAAAAGGCCTGCCCCTCTACTCAGTTTCATACAGACTCCTCAGAGGTGACCTCTGTTTGGCATACAAAGCAATCTCAGATGCCACCTTGATGGGACTGCTGCATATCCGCAGGTCGAGCTCCCCTCAAGCAATCTGTACACGTGACTTCAACCTGGTCTGTGATATCAACAGGACTTGTTGGAGGGACAGATTTGTGTCCCAGAGACACTCCATCTGTGGAATAGACTCCCTCTCCATGTCAAGCAGAGTACCTCATTATCCCTTTTTAAGTGCAACCTGGATAACTGGATGAGAAACAGAAAATACACCCCTGGGATTCCACCTGTGTCCCTGCTGGACAGGGGCTTTGGGTGCTGATTTGTCTAAACATAGACTAAACTCTTGGCTAGGCTTATAAGGGCCTCAGGGAAAATAGCTTAGTAACCTCCTATGATCCTATGATCCTATAAAGATTTCTATCCAGCAGAGGATTAATAGGCATTGGCAATTTCCCTTTATATTATTTAATGAAGCCTTCTTTTCATGAGAGATGTTGGGATTAATCATTAAGGGAAATCTCAACGATTTAAAGGGAATTTCTTAACCTGTCAGATAACTGGGAGAGGCCCAAGAAAAAGCTGGCTTTAATGATACAAGAATTTTCTAGAGAGGAGTGGCTATTATGAGGGAATAACCTTACCTGAATGAGAGATTCCATAGCAGAGATGGATAAAAAGAAATGAATGCCGAGTGTAAGATGCAGATAAAGATGTTTTTAGAAGCTCTGGACAGGAAATGGGAGTTCCTTATGGAGGGATACAGAAATTTGAATTTTCAAGACTCCCCACAATTTCAGAAATTCTCACTGCTAATCTGCAATAGAAGATATTTGATTCAGTGGTCAAGTATCTGGTCACAGGATATACAAGGAAACATATCTCATGCAATAGTGGAAGTATTGTGGGCCTGTTATAAGGATCTCTACTCTTCCATCCTGGCAGACAGTTGTGTGGAAGTGTGAATAAATGCCTTTTTAAGTGGTTTGAATCTTCCATTCTTTCAGTGGAATAATGTGCTGCTTTGACAACACAGATTACAAGGGAAGAGCTCTATATCACATTAACATTACAAAATAATGAGAAAAAGTTGGGACCTGAAAGGCTTCCCATAGATCTCTGGAAATGGTTGGAGGAAGAGGTGACATTAGCTTCCTTGGACGTTTATAACTGAACTGATTACAGGCCAAAATCCTGACTCTTGGAAGGAAACAATTATGGTAACGTTAACCAAGGAAGGCAAACAGAAGGGTTGCCCTGAGTCGTATAGACCAATGTCAGTAGTAAATCATGATTACAAATTGTTTATGGCTGTAATAATGGCAAAAAAGTTTGGCAGTATATGTCCAAGACTTTATACACAAAGATAATGCAGGGTTTGTAGAAGGCAGACAAACTTTGTATATTATTTTAAGAACTACTTCGTTACTGAAAGCAGTTTGTAGACAGAGAAGCAATCTTTTACTGATCAGTCTTCATACTTGAGGAAGAAGGACCTTATTAATTTTGGACTAGAGGAGCAATTTACTGATCTCTTATTCTCAATCTAAAGAGGTATCTTTATTAGAGTGAAGACAATGCATGGCATTTCACCATCTTTTCAATTATCCCAAGGAATGAGGCATGGATGACCCCCTCTCTTCTTTCCTTTTCAAACATTATACAGAACATCTGGCTGAAGTAATAAATTCATCAATAATTAAGGATATGGAGTTAGGCCCTAACCATCACAAAGTCGCCGTTTATGGGGATGATATTCTATTATTTCTGCAGGACCCCTGGAGAGAATTGGATAAATTATTTAAAGTTATAACAGTTGGCTCCCTGTCAAGTTCTAAGATAAATCTGGGTAAGACCTGCACTCTTGCATTTAGAGATCCCCCTTATTATATGTAAAAATCCAATATCTGACACTTTGTAGAAGTAATTCCATTAAGTATTTGGAAGTATAGGTATGCCAAACATGGGACCTCTCAGTAGATAAAACATTTTATTTAGATAAAATCAAGAAGAATATAGTTAGGTGGAAAATGTTACCAATGGATATGGACCAGATAATCCAAGTTGTAAATAATGCAATCCGTTGTCTCTGCTTTTATTGCTTTCAAGCTTTCACTGGAGAAATGTTGGGGTCCTTTATAGCATGAGTAAGGAATGTACTAAGCACCTTCCTCTAGGCTAGGACCAAATTAAGGCTTCACTGGGATAGGATTTTCTTTTTGAGAGAATGGGGAGGACTGGAGCTTCCAAACCTGGGTGCCTACCTACCAGCTTTACAAATAAAATTATTTACACAGGTACTCTCCCAAAAGTACATCTCTAGATGGAAGGATATTTAAGTCACCTGTTAAACACTGGCTAAGCATAAACAGGTACTAGATTTTCTTTGGTAATCAGGGCTAGGTTCAGCTTGGAATTTCCCTTGAAACAGCCCCCAGATTAGTGATGTGGAACTGGTTTAGACATATCAAGCTCTCTCCTTGGCATACTTTTACTCTACCTATAGGTTATAGAAGAATAGGGAAAAGAGTGGCCCAAGCTTGCCTAATCTGGAGAAGAAAGAGAATTGTATAGTACTGGGCACAGATTTGGGTGGGTACTGATTGGATGGAATGGTGCTAGCTCCAAGGAGAATGGTGGCTATCTAATCATTAAGATTCGAATATGAAGAACTGATCTGAGCAGCTAAAAGGCTGAGAATACATCCACTTCTCTTGCCTCTGACTCACTAACATATCCTAAAATACTTGGTGTGGTTGGCAAATAACCCTTTGAAACCATTGACAAGGTATATAGTAAGTTATCTGTATAAGAGAGATCTAGATTATTAAAAGACCGTTTAAGCTTGCCATTAAAAGAGGTCTGGACAAAAGACTTTCAAACAGAGTTCACCTTGGATATCTGGAAGTCCACATGTGAATTGTCTAGGTACTCTACATTTAGTAGGAGATTTAAGAACTTTGCAAGGAAATACCTCCATAAATACTTTTAGACACTTACTAAGTTAGCACATATTTTCCCAGGGGTGAGGGATACATGTTGAAGGTATGATATAGGGTCCGGGGGCTCTTGGAGACATATTTTTGGGAGTGTAATAAACTCTCAGAATTTAATCAAAGTCTCCAGCCAGTTATCTTCAAGACTTTTGGACAAGGGTTACAGTTGACTAAAACACAATTTCTTTTAGGGAACTCACCAGATATATTGCTTCTCCCTTCTGACAGGTGCCTGTTATTGTTTAGTTCTTTTAGTGGCAAAGAAGACCATTACCAAACTATGTTAGACATGTAAAACCCTAGACATTAAGCAGGCATGGAAAACATTGATAGAGCTGGAGAAGTGAGAAGGAAAGCTGGTCTCTTCTTCTCAAAAGATAGCACACAATAGGAAATGGCAGTGATGAACCATTTTCCAGCAACTACCTTGAACCTGTATAGGAGAATGGAAAGATCCAGATATTCCAGTCCCTATTAAGTCAAACAGTTTGACATAATTATTAATGAGGGGTCCTAATCAGGAAAGTAATGGGTACTGACCTGTTGGTGTAGCTACTAATTTCAGCATTAATGGGGTCATATACTCTCAGGCTGTGCTTACAAGGCTTAGTGCCATCCCCAGTTGACCTACATTGATAAGCTCGACAATATCCATGTAAAGGCTTTGCATAATCGATAGTATTAAGTGTATCTGAAATTTCTACACAAAATGCCTATTTTTTTTCCTTTTTCTGTTTTTTTAATAAAATAAATTTTGTTTCCTTAAAAATAAATGAATGAATGACTTATTTTGGAACAAAAGACCAAAATATTATTCCTCCATGAAACAGACCAAGAATCAGCACCTCCAAACAAAAATGTTTTATTAGCACAGCAGATTAATCCTCTTAGCACCTATGCTAAAAAAATAGCCATTACAGAGTAAATGCATCTCTGCAATGAACCTCTTTTATACTAGATTTGCTACAAACAATCATTCAATTGAAAAAACAATTATACAATAATATAATCAATTATTCACAAAAAAAAAACACTTTTAATATAATCAATAGAAAAAATTTCATATGCAAGGTTCCTTTTCATGTAAAAGTGTAGGTGTGATTTATGCACGTAGGTGCCCTTGTGAGAGTTATTACATAGGAGAAAGCAAAAAAAGTCTAGGCGAAAGAGTTAAGGAACATATTAGGGATGTTAAAAATAATAAAACAATTAGCCCAATAGCAGAACATTTTAATAAAGTGCACCATGGTCGTTTGAATGGTTTACAAGTGACAGTCTTGGAGCAAATTAAATCAGATTTTTTGAGTGAAGACAATATAAAGTATTTTTTAAGAAAAAAAGAATCTATTTTTATATTAAAATACAATATACTCCAACCTAAGGGTATGAACAAGGAGTGCAACTGGAAAAGTTTTATATAATAAGCATATTGTTTTAAGAATGAAAATTTTTTTTAGTGAATAATTGATTACTATTGTATAACTGTTTTTTCAATTGAATGTTTGTAGAAAATCTAGTATAAAAGAGGTTCATTGTAGAGATGCATTTACTCTGTAAAGTCTATTTTTTAGCTGAGGTGCTGAGAGAATTAATCTGGTGTGCTAATAAAATATTTTTGTTTTGCGGTGCTGATTCCTGGTCTGTTTCATGGTGGAATACTATTTTTTCTTTTTTTCTGTGGTTTTATAATAAAAGACCAAAATATGCCATAGTATCTCTTTCTAATGAGGCAAAATGACAGGTCATTCAGAAGCAGATAACCAATTCACACATATATGTACACACACACACACACACACACACACACATATATATATATATATATATATATATGGGTCTACCTGATTACGCCGAAAGCTGAGAAGAATGACAATGAGATAACCGACACTGGAAGATCGACAACAGAGAACACTGACAGTTGAGAATCCCGATGCTGAGAACACCATGTTAAGGTAAGTGTGCGATAGGGACGGATGTTAGGGTCAGGGTGTGGGTAAGGTAAGTGTGTGATAGTGACGGTCATTAGGGTAGGGTGTGGGTGAGGTAAGTGTGCGATAGTGACGAACATTAGGTTTAGGGGCGGGTTAAGTGAGTTTTAGGCTGCGGGTAAGGTAAGTGTGCGATAGTGACGGACTTAAGGGTTAGGGGCAGATTAAATGAGTTAGGGTTAGGCCGCGGGTAAGGTAAGTGTGCGATAGTGACGGACCTTAGGGTTAGGGTTTGGGTTAAGGTTAGTGCATATATAGTTGTGTATGTAAGGTTTAGTGTAGGTTTGTAAGGTTTTTGGTGTGCTTCTGTTGTGTGTGTGTTTTTCGGGAAAGTTATTTGTTTTGTTGATTGTTGGGATTGTGGTTTTTCGGGCATGTGAAGTTTCGTGCTTTTGAACTTTCGATTTTGTTGTGTCGGTTATTTTGTTGTCTGTGTTTTGGCGTGTTGGTGTTATCAGGTAGACCCATATATATATATATATATATATATATATATATATATATATATATATATATATATATATATATATCTATAGGCACAACTTTATTACCAAGCCTAATAATGAACAATGCAGTTCAGTAAAAATATTAATCACAATGAAATGCAATAATTCAAATAGAACAGAAAAATTAAAAAAAAATCAACATAATAATCAATATTCAACTATCCCTACCAGTAACTGAATGCTTAAAATATTATACATATTTCAAAATCCAGTACTATATCTGACTTTACTTTGTAGACAATATACCTTAATCACATTTTATTCTTTCCTCTCCATTTAGTTCATTTCATTCCATTTATTCCACCTCCATTTATTACTTCTTTGCATCCATACTATTCTTTTTTCAACTCTATCTGTCCCTCTTAATTTAAATGTTGATACCAGAGCATCCACTTATGCAAGAATTTCCTTTTAGACCCTCCTGTGTTTACCTTTCCTTCCATCACAACTACCTCCCGGATCATATTTATCATATCCTCCAATATGAGACTTTATTGCATTTTCAGCCTTCTTTTTATTTTTATTTTTTTATTTTATTGCCATAACTGCTGTTAATTATCTTTTTTTTCCTTTGCTTTTTTTTGCCTCTGCTGTCTGTCATTCACCCCCCCCCCCCCGGTGAATCAGTCTTTACTTTCAACATTGCTTATGTTAGTCTCACTGAACTCTCTAACCTGTCCACAACCAGTATCCTCCTAGGTAGTTTTATTTTACTCATCCTCCCCAAGAGTTTTATGAATTTATCTCTCAAATTATCCAAAGGTTCATAGTTGATCACCAGTGCTTTCATTTTCATGACATTTAGTGTGTACCCAAAAGCTTAAGGAATGCATGCAGCTGCTTAAATGGCCATGACATGTCCTTCTGTGGTTGGATTAATGACAATATCACATAATTTGCTAACAATGATATTTTGATTTGCCCCTTTCCCATCTCTGACTGCTTGATCACCAATGCTAAGGACTCCAGATAGTAAACAATATGGGTCATAGCAGGAACCCTTGGCTCATATCCCTTTTTATATAGAATACTTACAACATGCATGCAGTCCCCTTTTTATATAGAATACTTACAACCTGCATGCAGTCGCCTTTTTATATAGAATACTTACAACCTGCATGCAGTCCCCCTTTTTATAAAGAATGCTTACAACCTGCATGCAGTCCCCTTTTTATATAGAATACTTACAACCTGCTTTCAGTCCCCTTTTTATATAGAATACTTACAACATGCATGCAGTCCCCCTTGTTATATAGAATACTTACAACATGCATGCAGTTGCCCTTTTTATATAGAATACTTACAACCTGCTTGCAGTCCCCCTTGTTATATAGAATACTTACAACCTGCATGCAGTCCTCCTTGTTATATAGAATACTTACAATATGACTGCAGTCCCCTTTTTATATATAATACTTACAACATGCATGTAGTCCCCCTTGTTATATAGATACTTACAAAATGTATGCATTCCCTGTTGTTATATAGAATACTTACAACATGCATGCAGTCCCACTTGTTGTATAGATACTTAAAACATGCATGCAGTCCCCCTTGTTATATAGAATACTTACAATATGCATGCAGTCCCCCTTGTTATGTAGATACTTACAACATGTATGCAGTCCCCTTGTTATATAGATACTTACAACATGCATGCAGTTACCCTTGTTATATAGAATACTTACAACATGCATGCAGTCCTCCTTGTTATATAGATACTTACAACATGCATGCAGTCCCCCTTTTTATATAGAATACTTACAACATGCATGGGCGTTCCTTCGTTGAAGGTTGTGCATTAGGCCCAGCAAGCCAGCATGTAAAAATCAACTGCCAATCATTAGCGGACCAGAGTTCCACTGTGGCGACCCCTAACCGGGAAAAGCCGAAAGACACAAACAAACTTACAACATGCATGCAGTCCCCCTTATTATATAGATACTTACAACATGCATGCAGTCCCCCTTGTTTATAGAATACTTACAACATGCATGTAGTTCCCCTTGCAGCCTCTCATGCATATACATTTCCTTATAATGTTATTACTTCCTGTGGGAACTTTATCCTCTATATGAGGGTAAGCAAATAAAGCCATCATCCAAGCTTGGGACTAGTAATGGTTCACTACCTCTCAGTTCTTGTATTCTGATTGGCTCAGTCAGCTATGGAGCTTCATTTTCTTCTAGCACCTTTAAAAGGAGTTGTCCCAAATACGCTAAACTAGTTTCCTTCTCTTGTGTCCCTTTCTCTTCTGGAGCATACCAAGCTGAGGAGTATTTTTAAATGCCTGTAGATTTGAGAAGGGAGTTTGTTAAACTACATGTCATCGCATCTTTAATCTCGGCCACCAGTCTCTCTACCTGCTGCTGCCTCAGTCTCAGTGCTAAACTCTACACTTCTTATGGATCTCTATCATAATATATCTGTCTTACAGACACCTTTTTAAATCCTTACTTTATTCTCAAGATGCACATCCAGTTCCTCCTTTAGCTTCCCACATTCTTCTTTCTCTTGCTGCATCTGCTGGACTTCCTTCTGCAGATGGCTAATCCTCTACTTTATTTAACAGAACATATGCTTTCCTTTTGCCTCATTTGCCTCCTGCATGTCTCTTTTTATTACTGCCTGCTCCCATCCTTCCACAGTACTTGTCCTCATATCTTCTGTTTGTACTTTCAACTGTTATGTCAACCATCTTTGAACTTCTCTTTCCAGTGTAAGTACAGGAAAGCACCAATGCTTTGTACTGCATACAAAAGCTTATTCTTTTACAATCAGTTTAATTGAGGCATGGTCTGATATCACTACAGGCCCCACTACAAAAATATATACCCTATTTTAATGCTCTTGGGAAATCATAACTGTGTCCAACCAAGACCATCCAATACTTTGACAATTTATATGTGAATTCTCACATTTTCCTTTTTCTCTGGCCATGTCACTTAATCTGAAGAACTTGAAATAGCAAATTAGAAATATTTCTGTTTTTTTTTTTGAGAACCAAGAGAAATATTTCTGTTGCTATGAGCATCCCTGGATGTCTTCTCCATTCATAATCATGTTCCAGTCACTCATTATTAACATCATTATCTTATTTAAGACTACCCTCAGCTCCCTCAGTTCTGTCCTCGGTGGGACTACATATCTTCTTTTTTTTTTTTTTTTTACATTTGCTGACCGGGAATGTCCGACTAGGTTCCACAGAGCCTGTTTTCAGCGGAGGCCCGGGGAGAAATGCTCCAGCTTCTTCCTTCTCATTTTTCCTAAACCAAGCCAAGAAACGGTTCCCTATTCTCCTTTCATTGTCTGCTTTACATACTCCTCATCAAAACTCCTGTTTGGAAATCTTTTTCATCCATAAGCACATTTGATTTATTCAACCTTCACACCCCACAGTCCATTCCATTTTTTAATTATCCATTAAAACCATGAGATGATAAACCATCAACAACAACTTCCCACTCAGCATAACAGTTTTGGCTGTACACAGAAATTGAATCTCCAAGGTGTGAATCAGTGACTCATTAAAGGATATTATGTTATTAATGCTGGATTTCCAATAAGGTGGTTTATTGTTATATTGCCCAGCATATTTGCTTTTTACTGGGACTGCATTGCTTATGCTATTTATTAGATGAGAGTAAACTTCATTGATATAAGTAAGAGCTGAGGCTACATGGGGACTGGAATTTTTTTAAATTAATTTGAGAGCTCATTATACAATATTAATAGGGTTGCCTTTTTAAAGTAATTTCAGAGGAGCTCATTATGGTGGTCTTAGATATCCTGAAGGAGAAAAGTACCATTTTGTGATCATATCTGACCAGAGATGAGAATATTGGGAGATTAATACAAGTTGATGTGATGTTAGTGAAGATTGTCTAGACGATTTTGACCCTAGTGGTCAGGTTAACTGTTGGTAAAAGGGTATTTACTATGTCTGGGACTTTTGGAAGTACCCCATGATATATGTTCCAGTTAATGGATGGACAATTGAAGCTATTTTTATTTGTAAGTAGTTCATTAAGCATATTTAGAAGACTTTTGTAATCCTCTATGTATATGGGAGGTGGCCTATAGCAGGCTAGGAGTTGATAATTTTAGCTGTTTATGGTAATATGAAGTTCAATTAGTTCAGTTTGTGGGGTGCAGGGAATCAGGCATTTGACAAATATTGATGCTCCTCCACAGTTTTTAGTAAATCTGAATGCTTGATTGGCATTAAAATCAATAATAAGGCTGTGGCCTGCTTCACATCTTGGGATTGGTGCTACTGTTTTGCATCTGGTAAGAGAAGAAGCAAAGGAGCATTGTATCCCAACAGAGTGAAGCTGTGGTGAGACTAGCACTAGTAGGAGTCAGGCAGTAGCCATTCAGGTGACTGCCTTCTTTTCATCATTCCTGACAAGCTAGTTCTTTTTTTTCAGTAAGTACTGCTTGACTTGCTTTTGACTTCAGAATATTTGTGTAAATACTTTATCCATAAATCATCAGGCTCTACTTATTAGTTTCCCCTCAAGTGTTTGGCAGTGCTGTATAGCCACAGACACCTTGAATTGGTATTTTTTCCTGCAAAAGCACCATTGAAATTTCACAAATACCTAATTGCACACAGGGCAGCTAGTTTGCAGTGAGAAGCACTGCCCTCAGAGTTGCAAACTGGATACTTCTGACATTACTTTATATTTTCACTCCGACTATCATATCAATAAAAAAGTCTGTTGCCATGGATATGACCTTTCCCACAATCTCCATTACCAGCTTGTTAGATATGGACATCCTGAGGCAATGTCAAAATTGTCTGATGCTTACTGACAACTCATTAATTCTCAAACAAACCGATATGGTATGTGAGAAATGCATTTAAACAATATCACTGGAGGCAAAGCTCAAACATAAAAGCACTCCTAATGTCAATAAGGTTGTCAGTAGTACAAATGCTGCACCCATCAAACATAATTCAAAGCAGACACATAAATCCACATATGCTGAGGCACTTAAATGTAACATTCCTAAACCCCATAGACCTCCTGGATGAAGTGCGCATAACAAACACTCTCAGCAACCTCTGAATGCACTCTTAAAACAACACCCACATCAACACATACAGCCACATCTCATGGAGCCTCTACTTCTAAGCTCATAAAGCAAGCCACCATAGAATCCAACATTCTAGTCATTGGAGACTCCATTGAGAGACACAGTTATGTCCCTTTCACTAGGCTGAGTAAGGAGAAAGTCCCAGTCAGTTGCTTATTAGGGGCCAGGATCTGCCACATTTCACATGCACTCAGGTCACTGGATCAGTATGACTCAGTCATAGTCCATGTGGGTGTAAATGATCTGAGATACAATCTCCTAGACTAGTATGTTCCTAGCACTGAGTAGCATTTAACCTTCTCCAAGGATGATGCCACAATATGAACAAAAGATGACTGACTTTAATAATTGGCTTAGTTTCTGGTGTCATTCTGGGGGGGGGGGGTGCAATATTTGTCAGCATGGAAAAAGATGGTGAACAGACCATGCTTCTTTGCCAGGGATGGTCTCACCTCTCCCCTCTAAGCTTTTGAATATTAGCTAAAACATTGTCCTCCCCCCATAGTGCCTTTTTTAGGCAATGCCAAATTAAAAGTAATTCCATCATAGCAAATCAAAACAGAGAATCTAAAGGTGTTACTGCTCAATGCTAGGATTCTAAACAAAAAACTCCACTCCCTAGAAGCTCTTTTCAGTCTAAAGAATGCTGATGTCTGTGTGGTCACTGAGACATGGTTTAAAGCCAGGGTGACCACACCAACAGTTCAAGGTTATAATGCCTTCCACACATTTAGACCAGCTTCAGCACAGACAGGGACTAAAAGTGGAGGTGTCTCAATTTACATCAAAAATAAATATACCTCAAGGCTGGTCAAACAGGACAATGCACTTGAGCTTCTCCATATTCAAATCACCATAGGAAAATCCAGTGCCACTTTCTTACAAGCTATAGATCTCCCCTCTATGACCCAGGAAACACATACCATGTATTTAAATGTATTGGAAACACTCACCATCAAACCCAATACCACATTCATGAGTGACTTTTATAACCCCACTATTTACTACTTGGAATCATATATGACACCAAATGTATAGGCATAGAGATTCATGGATTTTGTAAACACAAACTCCCTGGATCATATTGTCAATACACCAACAAGGGGTGCAACTATACTGTATCTGGTTCTCATTAATATGAGAGAGTGCTGCACACCCCCTAGTGTAATATCTGCTCTGGTAAGGTCTCCTTTGAAGTAAAAATAAAACCTGGAATGCCAGCTAACCTTGGAATATTCAGGAACTACTCTAAGGCTAACTTCCTACTGTTAAGTGATAACCTGGCAAAATGTCAAGCCCCCATAAACCCAGGTAACACTGCTGCCTATGTATAACTGTTCACAGAAATCCTATACAAGTATGTTAATTGCTACAGAGAGGCAGCTTTACCAATCAGGAAGAGGTACAGAACTAACTCAAAAAAACAAGCCATTCTGGTGACAAAAAATAGGAGGTGCAGCACACAGCAGGATAAAAGCACTCTCATCAAATTAAACAAACAACTGAAGACAAATAAAGTCTACCAAAGCCAAATCTGAGGTAAATTTGGCCTCCCAGGCCAAGGACAACTACAAGGCATTCTTTAGCTATGTCTGTAACCTCAAAGGTAATGCACAATTGTGTGCAGAGCTCATTGTAAATGGAGTCACCTATACAGAGCTAGAAGATATAGCAAACCTACTGGCTAGCAAATTCAGCTCCAACTTTACCCCTCTCTCCTCAGGAAATGCCATCAAATATAACCCCCTGCTATCAGTAGAGAACAATTCCTTAATGTTCTCTCTAAGCCCAAGAACACTGCATCAATGGGCCCAGTAAATATCCCAGGATACCTTCTAAATAGCATGAAACATAATCTATCAGGCCCTCTGGAACTGTTATTTAATGGTAGCCTCCAAACAGGCTTTGTGCTTCATGAATGGATAACAGCAACCATCATCCCTCTGCACAAAGTTGGGCTATCTAGAGACCCTGGAAACTACAGACCCATAAGTCTCACTAGTCTCATATGCAAAGCCATGGAAAGAATTATCACATAAATGATCGATAATGGCATAGAAAACCTCCAAACAATGGAACCTACCCAATTTGCTTTCATCAAGGGCAGGTCATGCCTACTCAGCCTGGTGGACTTCTTTGAGAAGGTCACCAAAGCAATGGATGAGGCAAAATAGTTAACACTGCCTACCTTGACCTGGCCAAGGGATCTGACACAATCCCCCACTTGGGCATTGTTGACAAACTTAAGATGTTAGGAACAACCTCTTATGTAACCCAGTGGATAGTCAGATGGCTCACCGACAGGACCCAGGAAGTTAAAATTGGGGAGTCCACCTCTGTAAAGAGGCCAGTCACAAGTGGAGTCCCTTGGGGATCAGTACTGGGACAACTCTTTTTTGGCATTTACTTCTCTGAAGTCAAATCTAATGTCAATGGCCTCTGATTGCAAATTAGGACATATCATTGAATCACCCATCGACACAAATGTTCTCCAGGAAGGACTGACACAGACAAACAATGGATTCCAGAGCCATGGATTAAAACTAAATGCCAAGAAATGCATAACAGTATCCTTTGGGAAGTCATGCACCCCTGGTAACTATCATACTGACAACACATTAAGAGTTGACCCAGTATTCAGGGACTTGAGGACATGCACAATGACAGTAATATAGCCTTTGACCATGACGTGTCTACAGTAGTGAGGAAATCTTTCTGTGTTGTGCAACTTAAAAACAAAGGTATGGCATCTAGGTCCAAGGAAGTCATTGTTCCATTGTATTCGGCATTCATCAGACCTATCATTGAGTACAATGCCCCCTTTGGTATGTACCTAACCAGGCATATTCAACAACTGGCACATCCACAGACATTTTTCACTAAAAGAATACAGGGCGTAAGTAACAATTCTTATGCAGGCCTGTCTCCTACAGGCTGTTGAGAGGAGATCTATGTCTGGCATACAAGGCATTGTCAGTCCCCTTTCTGATGGAGCTCATGCATATCCACAAAATGAACATCACCAGAATTGCCCATTCTAAAGACTTAAACCTTGCCTGTTATATAAATAGGACCTGCTGTAGAGACAGGTATGTATCCCAAAGACTACCCCTTCTCTGGAACAGGCTCCCTATCCATAAGAAACAGAGTTCCTCCCTAACCAAATTCAAGTGTAAGGAAAAATGGATGGGGAACAGGAAATTCATCCCTGGTTTGGCACCTATATCTCTAATGGACACAGAAAGCCTGTAAATGGTTCATCTCCCAGGCCCGTCTTGTAAATATTTCACCTCCCAAGCCCCTGCTTACACTTATCAAGGGTACCATAACTTATCAGAGATTTGGGATGCTTGGCTATGCTTAAAAAGGCCCTTGTGGTCATTAGCCTAGTAAACACCTATGAACCTATTAGTAGACAGGGAGTGCTGTCTTTATAGTGAATCTATTTCTCTGTTATAATTCAGATATTGTTGTTTTCAGTTTTCAGAAAAGTCTTTGAAATCTGGAAATTTATTGTTCAGACTTCTGACATTGGGCAGATCAATCTTGATGTCATCTGGTTTGGAAAGTACTGTAAACCTTTTTATTATGCTGATATGTCCAGAAGGCAGACTTTGCCTAAAAAGGTACCCATTGAAGCAACAAGTGTCTTGGCGAGTATATGGAAGCCATACAATGAACAATACAGGTCATCCTTGACAAAGCAAGCTGGACTGTTGGTCATCTTATCCCAAGCTGACACATTCTGTGTTACCAAGAATGACACCAGCTACTTAGCAAGTTGTTGAAGCCAATTTTCTTCTCTTTATATCTGGGTATCTTTCTGAGTAATATAAGATTCCACTAAGGGCCAGAGCCTTAATCGCATTTGACACGTGCATAATGAGCTCTAATATGTCCACCTGTTTGTTCTTGACAATTATGGAGTGTGTTTTTCTTATCTTATTGAAGCAGAGCCTAAAGACACATTTATTGCAGCAAGCATTTTTAAACAGTGTTGGAGTATGTTTTAACTTCCTTCATATATATTTAATTTAATTTATCAAAATTTTGTAAAACACTTCATCCTTAAGCACTTTAATGGAATCTGATTTAACTTGATTGTAAGTGACCATTTGCCCACCCTTGCCATTTGGAAAAAAAATCATTGGTTAACTGGTGTCCAAGGCTTGTCATGGTCGGGTTATTTTCCACTCTCACCGTGCATCAGGTACATCTACTTATCTGTGTATCTGAGTCCTCCCTATATGTATTCTATCCCCTGTTGTTGATATACTTGCATATTATGACACCAAGTTTGTGGCAGTCTTTGACTGTGCTGCCCCAGCAAATTAAACAGTGTTAAATTAAAAGCTTGGGGCACAAATGGAGCCCTTCAGATATCACCACTACTACATTATTAAAGGATGAAGCTTTGACGAAGTTTATGTTAGACATGTTGTTAATGAAGCTGCAAACCTACAGAAAGCACAGAAGCAAATGAAGGAGTATTGTTAGGAAAGGTAATGTAGCATGTTTTATCAACCTCCAGCACAGAATTATCAAAAATTCTACACTTTGCTACAAAGGAGTAAAGCAATTCCCAAAAATAGTTTTTTTACATATCATATTGGAGTAGAGGCTGCCTTCCAGTTACTCACATATAAAGAATATACAAACTCTTTCATTAGCTGGTTCATCTTTAGGTTAACCTCCAAAGTATGCCATTTCTCATCTGCATGACAGAATACTTACCTGTCTACTAACCCTCTTTGTTGCTTTCCCCTGCCTTTGCCGTCCTCACTATGTCCTGCACTGAAATGCCTAAATTCACTAAAGGTGGAAAAAATTACTTACTTTGTGTGAAAGGTGCCTCAGCTGCCACTGTCTGGCTTAATATTAGTTCCACAGACATAGCCATGATCATCATTATCATAAACATGTCAATCAAAGGAAATATTGCCTCTTTGTTTTGAAAGGAGGTTATTGTCTTCTCAGTACATAATAGTAATGACAAATTAGACCTGAGCAATAAAAGTCAGTCTTGCTTCTCTGTCTTGCTAATCGAGGTGCAGACAAAAAAATAGTCTTAAGGTCATTCACTGTCTTTCTACAATTTTGGCTTCGATCATGCCTGTTCTAGCTGACTTACAACATTGTTTCTGCATGGCAGTGATGTCTGAAAATAAATGAAGATATCCTGGTGCTTATTTCCTTCTTTTTTAGAACTGATAAAGGCATTCAGTACATTCAAGCACTGTGAACTTATCTATAATATACAAAGCTTCAACCACAGGTTTTCTTTCACATCCTGGAATACCAGCCACATTATTCACACTACACAAAGGATTAAACTTAGACTCTCTACCTCAGAAGCTGCACAAAAGCTCAGGAGGATGCTGCAGGAGGTGATCCTGGGACACATGACATTTTTGGCAATGGACTGTGTTTGAGTTGTGGGAATACTGAAACCATGTTGTATATAGGTGACACTGTGTGCCTTCACTTTCTTATTATGTGTGCGTCATATAGTCCAGCCTGCAAACTGGACTATTCCAACATAAAGCATGCTAAAACCTAAAAACCTACATCGCTATTCTGCAAAGAGCAAAACTTTACTCTTTGGCACCCAGAAATAGGAGATGGATACGGGACCTCACCTGACTGAAGCAAGGCATACAAACTGCATCGTCTCAAAGATCTATTGGAAGCTGTTTCTTCCCAAAAGTGCAATGTAGAAGGTCAAAAAGGTATTCCTGCCCTCACGTCTGCTTCAGTGAGTTAAATCTTACTTTGCTAAGGCAAGAATAGGAGAAAATAGCTATGGCATATCACATATCTGCTAAGCTTTCAACAGGTGCCTACAGTGTTAAATTTCATTACATCTCAATTTTAACCTTACAGTTGCAGAACTAGATAAAGACTTACTGCCTAGGGCTGCCTACGCCAGGCCATGTGCAATGATAAGTAAAATATGTCACCAGCAAAAGAATTAAACCACAGTGTGACCATTAGGATATAGGACCAGATGCAAATCAAGCCAATTACTCTTTTAACTTTCAGCGTAAACTGATTCTTGAAAAATGTGTCAGAGTTGCACATGAAAACTCATTAGTAAAGGTTGATTTCAGTTATGTAATATTTATTTTGGTAACTAATGTAGTTATAAGAATATGATTTATAGTAACTGAGAAATTATTGAGAATAAAGTCTAATAACCATGCAGCAGGACTACATTCAGTTTCAAAATACAAATCCAAATGATGATGATAATAATGATGATAATAATAATAATAATAATAATAATAATAATAATAATAATAATAATAATAATATTAACAGTAACAGTAATAAGGTTTAGTCCATCCTTGCTGTTCTGCTCAACCATCCCATCAACCATATATCCATGTCCAGAAAAAAACATGTATACACAACCATGTCAACATCTTCGATCATGTCAAACATTCTATTTACTAAGCATTATGGGTATTAGATATGCCTGCTAAAACAAATCTTAATATATTCTAAAAAATATCAACTTAAGTTGCATTTTTCTTTGCTGAATTCCATATAGTAAGTTAGGATTTGTCTTTCACTATTGTGTCTATCTTCTGCACATTTGATGGAGATGGTGCTTCCTGTGAAGCTTAGTAAAACACTACAATTTCTTGATAATAATTTCTTAAATCACCCATTTGTAGAATCCACTTCCTCTTCAAATGTAATACTATTAATGGATTGCATAATGTTGGAATGAGGTTCTAACTAAAAAGAATGGAAAAGATACTTGGGAGACTGTGTTATATCTTCAAATAAAAATATTTAATTTTGCATACAGATCTAGGATTAATTTTGTTATCATTTGTAGTTCAACATATAAACCATCATACATTTCAGTCAGCAACCCAATACGGAGAGATATTAATGTATCATTTAGATGGGAAACCTGACCATATTATACGAGTAAGAGATGGAGCTCTTGCAGAATGCACAAATATTGTGAAATTGTTTATATTGCTAAAATTTCTTCTTTTCCATTTAATATATTATTCCTTGTAGAATTAGAAATATTTCAGCCAACAAAATATATTATGTATATGTTCCTAGCATACAGTAATTGCAGATATTACTTTTGCATTCTATGTAAGGATGTCACTGTATGGAAAATCCATTTGAAATGTATTATATTACTTAGGAGGCAATATAAATGACTGCATAAAATTGGTGCATTCTAGAAGGGAAACCAGAATACAATTTAATTTTTTGTGCTGTCAGGTCCAGTGGTAGCATTTTGAAACTTCCAGTAAGATCAAAGTAGGGGGCCCTTGTCCTGGATATGTTTTTACACTCCAAGTTTCACCGTCACTGCCACCCTACCCCCTTCCCTTAGCACCCTTCACTACATACTACTGTATTACAACTGCGAGTAAGCACTGGAAGTGGTGCGCACACAAATACTCACACACACACACACACACACACACACACACACACACACACACACACACACACACACACACACACATTCTGACTGTGTATTAACATGCAAGAGGATACCATTTCTACTCCCAAGTAAGAAGGTTCAATAATATCATCATATAAAGGTAGTAATTCTACTCACCCCAGTAATTTTCAACCTAGTGCAGTCCATTGCATCTTATCAAAAACACTGAAGAGAATCATTTGCAAGCAACTAACCACCTTCAGTACAACGCAAAACTGCTTTATTTCTCAGCATAGGTTTTAGAATGTTTTTTCAGTTAATAACATCTCTTAATCTTAACAGAATGCAGTAGAAACAGTTTAAAATCAGCTAAACTGCAACAACACTTTTCATCGACTTGTCTATGGCTTTCAATGCCATCCATCACAAGAGACTTTAAACAAACCTAAATATTTCTCCTCTTATTATAACTTGGGCTAAAAGTTACTTAACAGATAGAAAATTCAGAACTGGATGAAACTCATAGCTATCATCTCATCATATTACAAACAATGGTGTTCACAAGGATCTATTTTTGGATCCTTTTTGTTTAGCTTTTATGTAAACCAAATGACAGAGCAAGCCAAGCACCTAAAGGTCATTTGATTTGCAGATGATATAGTGTTATGCATAACTAGACACTATTTTCTAGTAGTCATCTTCAAGAAGGCTTTCCTCACACTAGAGGTAGTCTCCCTGTTAACATTAAATGCTAATGAAAGCAAATCCATTCTATCCTAGCCTAATCATGGCAAACCTTATGAATCTTGTCTTCAAATTCTTTCAGCATCAAGCAATAATATACTTCATACCTACAGATTAAAGTGGTTCAACATATTAATAGGTGACACTCTTGTTTTTGAAGAACAGGTCCATACAACCATAACAAAAATCCAACACAGCTCTTTGTGGCTTTTATAGAATATATCTCCTACTTAATTCCAACTGCCAAAGAAAAACTTGTACCAACTCTAGTGCATTCCAATCAATTGTATGGCTGAATAACTTTCACAGGTGTATCAAAAACCCTGACCTTGAAACTGAAATAAACGTAGTACAAAACTGCTAAGTTCATCACTGGCTGACCGCTCACTGTACTCTACTCACAATTATCTGAGTCATTCTTCAAAAATAATCTAGACCTCATTCTCCTAAAAAATGTTCTAAATGTTTACATCAAAATTCAGGCTGTTCAGCCATTACACTACTTGAATTCCTACCATCCCACCCCAACCTTGCATTCAACTGACAAAGTGTTAATAAAAACTAGTATATCTAACAAATGAATTTAGATGCTTTCTTCAGAAATTATGTAGGCAACTTATGTAATAATAGAATATCAGCAATGGTAGAAACGGACCAAAAGCGGGAATAGCTAATTTCCACTCCAGTTTATTATTCAAACAAGTAAAACGGATGAGCGCGCTTTCTCATAGAGCTTCATCAGATCCATTATTAAATATCCTTCTGTCACACCATTTATACATAAATTCAAAAAACTATTAGCCAATCAAGCCCATACTTCAATTATAACCTTAAAAGAGCAACATATACTAAAAGAACAACATATATTAAAAAGACATCCACTAAAAGTTTTAACGTGTTCATAGCCTTAGCTTCATAAATAAGTTGCTATAAACAAATAAAAATCATAAAATTAGCATGTATAAAAATAAAAAATATATTTAAATACATGTTTATATGCATATCCCAATTCAAAATGATAATATAACATCCTCTCTAAATTACATAATGCATATACAATTACATATAATTACTATGCATATCCAAGCAAGTGAAATAGTGGACACTATTAAGTACATCCTATCTACCATATTCTGATAAAAATATATGTAAAAAATGTGTATTTAAATAATGAATATCAAGTCATAGAGGCTATCCATGAACTGAGGAAAAAAAAAAAAAAATATATATATATATATATATATATATATATATATATATGTATATAATAAACAAATACATATATATTCACAATATACAATATACCTATGACCATCCCCTTGGCACTATCTGATGTTATCTAATGTTATGACTTTTCCTAAGTGATGGTTTTATGGATGCCCTCTCACTGAGTCCTTTTCCTCTGTCAGCCCTTAATGTAATAATCCAGTTATTCTCCCTAAACTCAGTGGGATTCCTAATATCACCTTCTCGTATGCTATGTACGATGACCTCCAGGGCTCTAAAAAGGAAACTATGACTTTCATCATATTGTATGGTGTGCTTAGCCAGGGCATTGTGTTCTGATTGTTTTCTAATGTGATATATATGCTCACGTATTCTATCCTTGAATGGCCTATTAGTTTTTCCAACTTAGAAGGAAGAACAGTTCTGACATACAGCCAAATACACTAGATGGCAAGTCATACAGTCAGCTTTAGCAGATGTTCTAAACTCTCTACGCAAATCTGGATGAATAAAGTTCTTACTTTTATCTATATACATACAGAAATTACAATGCCCACATGGTCTAGTATGTTCATCAGCTGAATGTACTTGCTTATACCTAGGGTAACAAAGCATCCTTTTAAGATTCATTTTGTTACGATATAAAAAATATGGATGTTCGCCTACAATCTCATTTATCTCACTATCAACTTGCAAGATAGACCAATTCTTAGAGATAATGTTATTTAATTCTATTCTATCACTAGTGTAGAAAATAGGAACTTTAACAAGAGATGATCTATGGGACAGGTCATCCCTGTTCAACTCCAACCTTGGCCCAAAATATGGTGCAGCTACATCTTCTCTAAGGCTAGCTGCTGATGCCAAATGCTCATCTATCTCATTTTGCCTATACCCTCTATCCAACAATTTCAGTCTTAGACTGTCCAGCTCTTCCATAAAACCTGTATTGGAGGGATTCAACCTGGAGGCCCTCATCCCTTGGCCTTTAATAAAATACATAGGCTGGGTGCATTCTAGATCTCATTAATAGACTATTACGATAGCATGACTTACGATATACACCAGTACTAAATAATCCATTAGATAGCCTTTCTATATATAAATCAAGATAGTCTATTCTAAAGTCAGATCTCTTCAAAGTAAACTTGAGATATTCTGTTAAATTGTTCATTTTCACAAAAGGGTGTCCAATTCATCACCACTCCCTTCCCATAAAATAAAAAGGTCATCGACAAATCGTCGATAAAAAACCACGTGTCTTAAATTCTTGAACCATAAACAGGGTAGTCTCTTCCCAATGTGCCAAAAACATGTTGGCATAAGTATTGGCACATGAGGTCCCCATGGCCACACCATCTTGTTGTCTATAGATGGTGTCATGAAAAATGAAAAGATTATTCTCTAGGACTAATTCTAGGAAGTATGTTATCAAGTCTATCTGGATTAAGGTGAAGTCACTATTCTTCTTTAGATACTCCGAGATGTACTGAATACCTATATTATTAGGAATAATGGTAAAAAGGGACTGTATGTCCATCGTGACCAAAGTAAGTCCATCCATGGTTTCAACATCCTTCAGACATTCATAAAGATCTACCAGAACAGATTTGGTGTCTTTTAAGACATGCCTACTCTTATCTAATTTTGGGGGCAAGTGTTTTTCCACATAGACCGAAAGATGCTCGGTCACTCAACCACCTCCAGCGACTATGGGTCGCATAGGTGGGTCATCCATATTCTTATGAATTTTTGGAAGGCCATGAATCTGTGGAATAAGTGGATTCTTTACTATGAGGTAGTCAAAAACGTCCTTATTTATCAGGCCAATATTATAAATCTCTGATATTGTCTCCAAAACATATTGAATAACAGAATGCACTTCTTCCCTGGGAATGGTTTTATAAAATTTATCACCTAACAGTTTATTCATAGAAATTAAATATTTATCAATGTCCATAATCACTATTCTGCCTCCCTTATCGGCAGGTCAAATTATGATCGAAGTCTCAGACTGCAGATGTTTCAGGCACTGCCTCTCTTTCCAATTCAAATTGTCTATTCCATAGAACTTCTTATGTATAACTCTGTCATCATAGTATTTAAATAATTCTTCTTCAGTCAACTTTAAGTATGCATCAATTAATGGATGGTTCTGTGGAACATAACAACTTAGGTTCCTAAACTTAAATGATTGTGCACTCCCATCACCTGATGTATGCTTCTATATTAATTTTAGCATAACATTTCTACAAAAAATGTTTAAATCAGTGATGGTGTCTGTTAAATTACTATAACTCTTGGGTATAAAATTCAACCCTTTATTTAATAAACTTTCTTCATCAGCAGAAAGTGTATATGAAGAGATGTTACAGACTAGTGATTGTTCCCCTTCCCCCTCATTTTCTTGATCGTCTGGGATGGAATAAACTCTCCTGAATATTTCCTTTTCTGTCTGCCGTGACTCATTAAGCGTATCCGTCGCTGTCCCCTGTCCATACGGGCAGGTAAGGGAAAAGTGAAACCCTCACTTGTTTCAACTAAATGATCAGTAGATCTATTATTAGTTGAAGTTTTAGGCCTGACACCTGCTTGCATACTGTCTAGCCTAGGGATAGATTGATTCTTAATTATTTGCACCTCTGGATATAAATTACTCACTGCCTGTGCATGGTCTACATTTGTATCATGTAATGGTATTATATTATTAGGTACTCTATTCTGTTCAATTACAACATTATTAGCTGTAATCAGAGGTTCCTGTCCTTCTGGAGATACATTTGAGTGGACATTGTCATTATCATTAATCACATTAGTAACATCTTCTACATTAGCAATGATGTGTGCATTCGATTCAACATTGTCCCTAGAAGTAAATGCAATATTACGATGTCTGGAAGTGTTCATTGAGTTCTCTGTGACCATATTTTGTCCTTGTCTGGGCCACAGAAACACGTGACCCAGTTTAAAGTCATTAATGTCTCTCAAACTTTTATTCTTTTTCTGATGTAGCAATTTACGTTCATAAGCCGCTACACCATCAAGCAGGCTCTCAAAAAGCAGTTGTACTGCTGCATGCATGAAATTATAGAAAACAAACTGTTTTTTAATTCTTATAGTGTCAATAAGTCATGCCACTTCAGGTCTAAAATAGTCAATAAGCAGCTGTAAGTACTTGCGACTCACCTCTAAATTGATTTGCTGCCAGCGTGTAAGTAAATCAGGATAGTACGTTCCCTGGCTAGGCATGTTGAGGACACGTAATCCCCTTGGTATAATTTTCTTATACAAGCAAAATTGGAAGTGTAGTCTCTGTGTTTGAAGTCGTTTGAGTTGCAGAAAATCTTTCTCTAGCTCGTCAAATGCTTTCTGCATCTTCTCCAGATACAAAGGCGCATTGTTGATGTCAGCAGTAGAGGGCTGGTCACATTGCCAAAATGCCGTCTTGACACAATCCAAGCACTGAGAAAATCTCTGTTGCAAAGCATCAGTTGTATTAACTCTTTTCTCAGGATTATAGTCCAATTCCACTCATGCAGTGGCCTGCATATCCCCGCTCCAGGTGGCAGCAGCAAAGAAAAGAAATAAAATAATCAAAAACAAAAGATTTCCTGCTAGCCAACCAAGTAAATGCTCCTTATGTAATAAGCTTCCAATCACTGACTTAACATGACACACATCCTTTAAAATGAGCACACACTGTATTTTAAAAACAAACATATATTCACCCCAAGTCTGACATCTTAATCCCTAATGGAATGAAATAGAATGCAGTGGGATTTGCAATGGCTGGGCTAGAAATGATCTACCCAATCAATTGCCTAAATCTTAAAACCTAGGAATCTAGAAGACTATGAAGCCAGGGTAATAGCTCTTAGAATTAAAGAGTCCAAGTAGCAAAGCACAATAAAAACCAGCAGATGGAGTGAACATGCATAGAGAATCACATGTACCTGGCACTTTTAAAGACCAATATAGTGTGAATCCACAAGGTGGCCAAAACTAGAGAAGAACAGCGATATGAGACACATAGAAAGTAGTCTCAGCAACCAAATATGTTAGTGTAGTGGCAGCCATCTTATGCCTCCTGCTACTCTGGAATAAAGTAGCTTACTAATAAGGGATATGCTCAGAATGGGAAAAGACCTAGGGAGTGATATGACATGCTGCACCAGGTATGATTGGGATGTTAGAGGATCAATTAGACATGAAGAGGGTTAGATAATAAGTTTGGGTAGCAACTGGAAAGGCACCTTTAAGAATATAGCTGCCAAGTGATAGCATGATGATTCAATGACTAGAATTCCACAGATAGCATATTTAAAATGGGAAGTTTAAATGTTTCAACAGTTGTCCAGATAAAGGACATCAAACAAACCCCACAGTGAAATACACTACCACTGTAAAGTGCATTTTAATGCATTATAACACGTTTTTAACCTCAGTGCTCAGTTTGGTCCTATATGGTGTAGAAGTGATTGCCATTCAGGGAATATGACAACCTCTATGGCTCTGGACGGCACAAATAGAGAATATGACAACTTTTATGGCTTTGGATGGCACACATAGATTGGGAAGTGGCAGCATGCTGGGAGATGGACAGATAAGATTAAAGTGGAAACTGGATAATGATACAGATCATTTTCTTAGATTCAGGCAAAAAAAGAACATTTTTTTTTTAACTAATATTTGTTGCTCTTTCCCCTACCCTGTCATTTTACAACCACTGATGTCTGCTTTAATTGCATTGATTACTGCAAACCCAGTGACCTAAATGTCACCTTTCTGGAAGCTTCAAGTCTGCTATGGTCCTTTCTGACTTAGTGACAATGGAGGAAACCAGATGCCATTGACCATGACTAATGGCCATGGTCGCTCAATGTACTGGCCCACTCTTGTGCAATATGTCCAATAGCCAGACATGCACACACTGTTGCACACATGTAGTTCAGATTCCATTGGGGTAAACCAGCTAGTACATGAGCTGGCATAGCTGATCTTCCCACTGTTCACCAGTGACAAATATCACATTATCCCCTCAACATATAGAGAGCAAATACATACTTTGCACCCCCACAATAAACGATAATCACTCATCACTCACTGTGTACTTGGACAGAAATACATTGTATTTATGACAGTTTTCAACAAATGTATATGTTTATATTACTTAAGTTTCTTGTTATATTTCAACAAATTAATAAATTACAGATGTGCCATGTTCTCCACAATATGCATATTGCTCAAATTTCTTCTTATATTTCAACTGCAAAATTAACACTGAATACTAGAAATGTTTTTCCATTATCCATCATCTTTTCAAGGTCACAAACGTATTCATTTTGAAGTCCAAATGTCAACACATCAGCAAAGTCTGGAACTAGTTTGCATTAATTTGTTTTCATTTACTGCAAATTTAAAGTTGTTTTACTGGTTAACCATGATGGTACTTTCAAGTAAAAAGTCTGTACATTTTGAGTATAAAGCATTTACTTGCTCAGTGCCATAGGTGAAGTCACATTCAGCTATGGTTTTACAATAAAAGGTTGACTATTGATGTACTTTATCTGTGGGAAACCTCTCCTCCAAATAAACACTAAGCAGTTTTATAAAAATTAACAGAGAACTCATATATCCACTGCAGTGTTTTCTTTACAGCTTTTGTTATCACCAAGATACTGCTTTCTTCACTTGCTCAGTTTCCCTTCTACAAAATGGACCACGTCAAGCATTGTAAGGCCATGTTATTGTAAAAGTTTACAACGTGCAGCTGGTACTTCTAAAACATTACTCAGAACTTCAAGGGCTATTTAGTATTTTGTGTTTGTAGCTTAACTTCTGGCGGTATTTCAATATAGGATAATTCCATTTATCTTCCCCAAAATAATCAATCAAATCCTCAAAAATTCTGATTATTGACTGCAGCATAAAGATCCTGGATAACTACTGGATGTTTATATTTAAAATCACAAATAGGCTGATTGATAATGTTCCAAACAATGAATTTTATTAAAATCTCACTAGTGCCTTTGCCACTTGCCTTCTAGAGGAATCTGGTAACAAACTCTTACTTCTCATTTAAATCCACAGTCAACACTATTCCTGACATAAACAAACAGATCATGCCAAAATATTTACAATAAACGTGTACAATTATGCTTATAAAGTCTGCTATAATCAAATGTTAAAAACTTTTAAAATTTGTTGTTTTAAAAGAAACTAGAGTCAACCTTTCTAATTAATTTCATTATTTAATCCATGGGGTAGTAACATAGTATCTAACAATCATTTTTGCCTCAAGTTGATTAAAGATAAGGAACACATCAACACCCCCCTCAGACAAAACACTTCTAGCCAATATCACAAAACGAAAATCATCAGTTTCACCATCATGTTGTTGTAACACATGTATTGCCACACTACTATTTGTATTCCCATTCCTTTTGTCAGGAAAATATTCCTGTATTCTGACCTTATTTGCCCTTTTCATTTGACTATATTTCATTTTGTCTCAACGCAATTACATTTTATAACATTATCTACTCTGTTTGACAAGCAATTGTAATATATGGTAGAGCTGTGTATTTTACCATTAAAGTACATATACTTTCAATAATGCAACTTTACAAACATTACACTTACTGTACTTGAATGTATCTGCTCTTAAACTTGTGGTATGCTGTATTATATTTTTAAATGATAAAAGCTATTCTGATATTCAATCCCCTACTGTATGAGAAAATGGGATTTCTTTGCAGAACCTTACGTGATAAATTATGAGATTGTAAAATATGACAATTGGATGTGATTACTTGAATAAAAACATCTGAAAATGTTGAATACTTTATTACATAATAAATCAATTGACCCACAAGGCTATCCACTTGACTAATACAATTTTCTTTCGTAGTTTCATTACAATCCACTTCATTAAATACTATATCCCTACATTGTCTAATTAAGGACTCGGAATACCCTCTTTGTTGCAACCTAAATTCTATTTCCCATATCAAACAGGGTAACTCTCTCATTTGTGGTGTTGTTTTTCAACATACTAAATTCTCTTAAAGGTAATGAATTAACTAAATGTGGTGGATGTGAACTAGAAACATGTAAAAAATTATTAGCTGATGTCTCTTTCCTATATAATTTGAATTTTATGGGTAGCCCCTCCTGGTCTTTCAAAGTGATATCCAAAAATTAACTGATGTTCCAAATACATCAAAATCAAATATCAGTACCTGTGTATTGCTATTTAACCTGTTAACAAAACTTTTACCTGCTTCCCATTTCCCTTTACACAAAAATAACAGATCATCAATGCAGCTAATGTGTACTCTTCAACATTATTAATCATAAATTCATCCTAATACATGAAATGCCTTTCAAAATCTGCCATAAAATGTTCGCATAATTGGGAGAATAAGGAGCTCCCATTGCTGTACCCTTTCTCTGTGCAAACCATTGCTTATTGCTTTTCAAAAACACACAGACAACAAAGTTGCAACAAAGATAATATATAAGAAGAAAAATGTCCCTCACCTAAACAGTGCACAACAGCTTTTAATATGCTGAACTTACAAGTATAAACACTTTACATTTAAACTTAACCAATAAAAATAGGATTTTCAGTTAATCTTACACATTCTAGTTACAATCTTAATTGTAACCACTGAGCTTCACAGACAGGTTTGAAAGCAACAGGTTCAATTTCTCAAAAATTGATAATTTCTCAAAATTAGAATTGTTTTGTCATAGACTGAAAAAACACACACATACAAACACACACACACACACACACACACACACACACACACACACACACACACACACACACACACACACACACACACACACATGGGATAGGGGCAATTCCTCAAAAGCACAAATTATTGAGCCCAAAATCATCTATTACAAAAGTCAAAAAATTCAAACCATCAAAAGAATCCCCTTAAAACACACATTTCTGCAGGGGGAAAGCACCCTTAATGCCCCCTGTAAATTATATATACCATCTCTGAGAATACATTACACTGAGAAAATTCTCAGATCTTTGATGTACCATGATCTTGAAAAGAAAAAAGCCGGTAATGTCCAATCAGCTGATTTTCAATCAGCTGCACTGGCTTTTTCTCTATTTGAGGAAGTGTATTTTGATGTACTGTCTGTATCCTCAGCAGTGTCGTGTTAGGTGCCATGCTCTGCAATACTTCCCCTTGCTGGGTCTGGCTTCTCCTAAGGTAAGCAGCCCAGAGTACCTCTGATTATCCTTTCACATTTTAGAAAGCCTCAATGCACCTTAATGATTTCAACCTGACTTCCTGAATCTCAGCCATAACTTTACATTGACATAGACTCAGAAGTAAGAGTCATTGCAGTCTAAAATGGGTCCATTTTCTCTTACAAGAAATCCAACACACTTCCAGCAACAACACTTATGATGTAGTAAATAAATAAAAACAAAAACAAAAAAAAAACAAAAAACAAAATAGATAATACAAATCCTCATCCAATTACAACACTTTATCAGGTATAGTGAGTGGCGTGATCAACATTTTTAATCTTGCCCATCACATGCCTAAAATATCATAGTTAAGTAAATGCAAAACCTTTAAAAATCAAACCTTACTATTCATTGTACGCTGCAATAAGGAATTAATAATATAATTTTCATTATCGCAGTTCTGTCTATATATTTTTTCAAAAAAAATACCATTTTAGTTTATTTTATAGAAAATTGTCTTCCCCTATAATCACTTATTAGCAATTTACAGTGCTATGAAATTAACCCTGTCAATTAATTTTCCTACATGTTTATTCTTGTTTATGGAATTCTACTTATTTGTTTTGTAAGGTAAAAAATATTGATGGTTCTACAATTTCTAAAATTTGTGTTCCATTTTATTGATATAATCTTCCTCACCAATTCATTACAGTCCAATATGTATGGTCACCTAGCTTTGTAATTGCAATTTGCAAATAGTTTAAGAAATCAGTAAAAAAATATAATTAAAACCCTATCAACTGTTGTTTTTACTTTGCAGCAGCAAAGCTATGAGAGGAAAGTAAAATTAATTTCACAAGTGAGGTTTGTGACTCCTCTGAAATAAAACTTGGCTCACTGTTCTATTGAGAAATTAGATGGTACTTTCTACTGCTACACTTCTCATTCTCTGTCGTCCTGACCCCTCACCACTCTTTTCCTATAGTAAGTAGTACAAAAATGTAAACAACAAAACCTAGATATTTTTGAAAAACACAAAAAAGAAATATGGACATGGTGAAGAAAGACAGATTTGATATGGTGCAATATTCAGGCAAAGGCGAAAGCCAAATTAATCAACATAAAGAAGGCAGCCCCAAAGATACTCGAAGAGAAATTCAGGTAAAGGCATCCAGATATGGAAATTTTCCCATTAAAATATAATATCACAAAGACGGAATGACGAAAGAAGATTAGTAAAGTGGAAGTTAAAAAAATAGAAGTTGAAGTTATGGAATGCCTGCAAAGTGAAGAATTTGATGTAGAAGGTCTAACATAGGTTATATCACAGCATGATGGAACGAGTCTCCAAAGTAAGGAGAAACAGGAAGATCAGGAAACATCTGAAGAAGAAATATAGACATGGGAAAAAAAAAAGAGAGATTTAATATGGTGTAATATCTATGCAAAGGAGAAAGCAAAACTAATCAATACAAAAAGAGCAGCACCAAAGAAATTTGAAGAGAAATACAGGCAAAGGAATCCAGACATGGAAAACTTTACAATACAAAAAATAAGAAGACAAAGAGGAAAGGCAGAAAAGTAGATCAATAATGGAGAAGTTAAAAAAATAGAAACTAAGGTCATGAAGTACCTCCAAAGTGAAGGATTCAGTGTAGAAAATATAATTCAGAAAGCACCACAACGGGACAGAGTAATAGAACTCTGAATTAAGGGGACACCAGTGGAATGGGAAGCAATTGGTCAGGTGCCATATGAAAATATTTTGGAGCCTTCCACAGTAATCCAGTATAAAGATTCACTTGAAGCTGGACAGCAAGGGAAGGAACAGGAAACTGCGGAAACTCTGATGCAGTTAATGTTGAGGAGTGATAGGCCAATGAGTTTTCATATGACAGAGCAACAGCCGGCACATGACGAAATTGAAGAGAAGGTGCCACAGGAGGATGCAATAGAACTTTCTGTAGAATGCCTGCAGAAATGGAAAACAAGGGATGTGCCCTCAGTCTAGAAGAAACTGAACTAAGAGAAGAGTTGCTTGACTTAATAAAGATAAATAGACATATTAAGATCAATGAAAGAAATAGACTGCAGAAGGTCAATAATACCCAAGAAGTCAGAAGTTTAATAAAAAAATGAACACAGTAATTAGGACTGTCCATAGAGATTCATGCGATATAACAGTAGTAAACAGGATATATTACTGTGTAGCTAAATTAATAATTGATAATGTTCTACCACAAGAACACAGGGTAGTGAAGAAGAGAAAGGGGAGAAATCGAATACCATTGTGGAAGTATCGAATAGAGAAAACTATAAAACAACTAAGACAAGAAGTATCACTGTTAGGAGAATATAGAACAGGGAGCAGATCAACAAAAATACTAAGAAAAATAGATATGATAAAAGCAATGGGCAGTATTAGAACAGACCAGGATCTATCATGTACTATTGCAAATAAACTAAAAATCTCAGCACAGGCAAAAAAACTTAGAATATATGTAAACAAATATAAAAGAAAAGTACAAAATAAGCAATTTATTGATGGCCCAAAAAAGTTTTATAGAGAATTGGGAAATAAGGTAAAAGGAATTGAAAGACCACCAAAAAAGAATACATAGATACATTTTGGAGAAGTATCTATGAAGATCCTGTGGAACATAACAAAGATGCTAAATGGATAGAAGAAGTAAAAGGAAGAATAAGAAGTTTAAAGGTACAGGATATGAAATGGGATGAAATAACAACCAGAGAGATTGAAACAAAGTTAAGAAAAGCCTCTAATTGAAACACCCCAGGCCCAGATGCAGTATCTAACTTCTGGTTAAAAGTATTAACATGTTTGCATGAAGATTTAGCCATGAGTTAGAATTATTTATATGTGTACCCTGACTAGACACCAACCTGGCTAACAACAGGAAATAGAATGCTCCTGCTTAAGAGTGAACCTGCAAGCTACCCTAAAAATTATAGACCAATAACTTGCCTTCCGATGATGTATAAACTATACATTGGAAATGATGCTGACAGAGTTTATAGTCATTTAGAAGAAAACTCAATTATGGCAACAGAACAAAAGGGCAATAAAAGAAGTCAAACAGAACAAAGGACCATTTGTTGTTAAATAAAGTCATAGTAGAGAACTGTAAAAAGGGGAAGAATTTAAGTATGGTCTGAATTGACTATAAAAAAGTATTTGATAGTAACCCTCATTCATGGATAAAAGAGTGCTTAAAAATATATAAGGTACACCCTACACTGATCGATTACATTACAGTGACCATGAAACAATAGCAGACCACTTTGCAATTAAGCCATGATAAAGGACAACTTATTATTTCAGGGCTACAAATCCAAAGTGGGATATTCCAGGGTGACTCTGTCGCCGCTGCTATTCTGCCTTGCCCTTTATCTGTTAAACTGTCGACTTAACAGCTTAGGTCATGGCTGTAATTTGGCTCCTAGAAAACAACAAAGTGCAAAGACTTCTCATCTTCTCTTTGTCGACGATTTGAAACTGTATAGCTTATCAGATGAGAAACTGAAAGCACAACTGCAAGTTGTCAAAACTTTTTCAGATGATATAAGAATGTCACTTGGTCTTGATAAATGTGCAAAAGCAACCTTTAAAGCAGGAAAACTGTAGCACCAAGAAAACATCAATATGGGAGGGACAATAATGTGATATAAAAGAACTTGAGCAAGAGGGAGTGAGTGCATAAATATTTGGGAACTGATGAAGGATCAACAATAAACCATGAACAAATGCGAATAAAATTTAGTAAGGAGTACTTCAGAAGACTTAAATTAATCCTGAAAACAGCTTTGACATTTAGGAACAAAATCCAAGCTATAAACTAATTTGCTCTTCCTGTCCTAACTTACAGTTTTGGAGTGACTGACTGGCCCCAAAACGTGCTGGATAGATTAGATAGGAAAACTAGAAGGATGTTTCATGCTTACCAAATAATTTATAAAAATCAGTGCATACCAAGATTATATATTCCCCGCTCTGAAGATGGGATGAGCCCCCTTGAAATTGATTACATGTATAGATCTGCAATTGTGGGAATCCACACATATCTGCTGACCTCACAAGACCCAGACATATTGAAAGTTTTGAAACATATGAAGAATAAATCTAAGATGACTTCCCTGCTTAGACTAGTAGAAACATATTGGCATCAAGCAGGAATGGAAATCAAACTACAAATAGATAAAAATCCAGCAGCAACTAAATGTGCCAAAACACAAAAGAAAGAATATAACATGAAGGAGCAGATGAGAAGGCAAGAAATGTGGAAAAAGCATAAATATAGTTGCAAGTATATAAAACTTCTGGAAGAACCTCATGTTGATCAGGTCAAATTCAGGAATGGTTAAGGAGAGGTGAATTTAAACCAAGGGATGAAAGGTTAATATTGGTGGCCCAAGATAGTGGGCTATGTACATGTTGGTTTACAAAGTCCATTGAACATGAGGGAGAAACATACAAATGTAGGTTTTGTAAAACAGAATTAGAAACAGTTGCACACCTCATTGCTGGCTGCGACATACTAATGGCAGAAGGACTGTATACTGAAAGGCATAATAATGTGGCAAGACTGTTGCACTGGGGATTGTGCAATCATTATGGTACTGAAGTGGCTGAAAAACACTGGAAATATGAGCCACAAAGCATAATAGAAAATGATCAAGTCTACATCACATGGGCTCACTTATTACCAACAGTTCAAACGATAGATGCTAGAAACCCAGATATAGTGGTCCAGGAAAAGAAACAAAAGTAGCATTGATCATTGAAATTGCCACACCCAGTGACTGCAGTGTCCTGCCTACAGAGAGACACAAAGTCATAAAATATCAAAATTTGCAAGCAGAAACGAGAGCAATATGGAAGAAAGATCCCTAGTAGTAGGAGCAACTGGTCTTGTAAAAAAGAGTCTACAATCCTATTTAAATATGCTACCAATACATGTAACTTCGTATGAATTGCAGAAAGACTCATTACTGGGCACATTGCGGGTGCTGCAAAGAGCACTTTTGGCTGACATCAAAGAATGAAACAATACTAATTTCATGAACTTTAATTGTACTTTGACTTAGGAATAGGGTTCATTCCCATCATGGTATTAGAACCCCAAAAGAGTTGGAGAAATTAAAAAAATAAGTAAGCTGAAATCCTGAGCTCCAATCTCATTATGTCATTACAACAGCAAGCAAGATGACGTGATTCTGTGAAGCATGAAGAGAAAAAAGCTAAAAACAAGCACTAGACTGCAGCAGTCAAACACATTTGTAGTTTGTATTTTTTTATTAAAAACAGAAGAAAAACAAACAGTTGTAATATATTCTGTGATTGGAATGCATTTATAACACTGACTGCTTCCTTTAAATTATGTTAAAAGTGGGGCTAGTATGAAAACAATCAAAATGACAAAATTATTATCATATTTTTTCTCTGTACACAATTTAATTTTCATTGAGCATTGCTTTCATAATAACTGGGTCTGTGAATATTTGCACAGCTTAGAGTGAACATTGCTAGGATATTTACCCTCCTAGTAGGCTTAGTTGTCTTATTAATAGGCCTGTAGCTTTTGTGTGATATCAGAGTAAAGCACTATACCTGCATTAAATATTTAAGCAATAACCCAGGCCTGGGTGTGGGTAATGCTGGATTTACCCACGATTGGCGTGGTTTGGTCATGAGGGTGAAGCCCGAGTGGCCAAACAAAGACAACTGTGGGTAAATCCAGCATTACCCACACCCAGTAGTGGGTTATTGCTATTATACAATGACATTATTTAAGAAAAAAATACTTAGTTTTCCTAAATAATGGCATTATATAATGCCTCCTTGCTGCCCTTCCGCAGCTGTCCGGTATTCTGCAGCAGTTCTGATGTGCTGCACATGCGTATGCTTACGCAGTACATCAGAGCTGTGGATGGAAGCATCGGAGAAAGCAAGATCTCCGTTGCTTTTTTCTCGCTATGTTAAAGGAGTATAACATAGCGAGACAGCTTTAAAAAAAGCAACAGAGAAAGTTCCGTTGCTTTTTTTTTAAAGCTGTCTCGCTATGTTAAACTCCTTTAACATAGCGAGACACTTTCTAAAAAGCAACAGAGATCTTGCTTTCTCCGTTGCTTTAGAAAGTGTCTTGCTATGTTAAACTCCTTTAACATAGCAAGACACTTTCTAAAAAGCAATGGAGATCTTGCTTTCTCCGTTGCTTTAGAAAGTGTCTTGCTATGTTAAACTCCTTTAACATAGCAAGAAACTTTCTAAAAAGCAACGGAGATCTCGCTTTCTTCGTTGCTGTAAGAAAAAAAAAAAAGATTTATACTAATGGAAAAAGTCCGGGCAACCAGACGTTTTTCCATTAGTATAAGTCTGATTTACAACGTGCATGCTGACCAATCAGTGTACACATTTTGGAATATTAATGGGGAGTTGTTGTATAATACCTGACAATTCATGCCTTTAGAGGTGGTGCTGTCAATATTTGTTTGAAGGAGTGGGAGTTGTGAAAGTTCGTACCTGTGATGGCAGTCATAATATTTACTCACAATATATTTCTGCTCTCATGTTATATAATATAGATTACAGTGTTAACAGATTATGCATTCAGCATTAGATGTGTATTTCTGATGCAAATATTAATTATATTGTACAGTGTTTTGAAGTGGTGCCATTTTATGCATAGCCATATTTTTTGAAAACCTTAGTTATAATTTGGAAACCACAGAGAATGAAAAGCAAATATTTTTAAATGTGGCTAAAGCTTATAAGAGCTTGTAATGTGTGTGAATATGTATATGCGCCTTCTGGTTTTACATAATATTGGTCCACTCTATCAGTTTTATAACTCATAATTTAAGTGAAGGCCTTACCATCTCTATTAGAAGCTAATATGTCTATTTTTTAGAGTTATAAATTCATCTTTATTGTGTAGAAGGTCAAACTAAATTGCACATATCAGAAATATAAATGAAACATGACTGTACCAAAGAAGAACATGGCAGAACACTTTGTGATTAGCTCAGCAATTGTTTATTACAGCACTGGCAGCAATCAGCCATGTCCGCAGGAGGATAATTCTTTACTTGGCTTAAAAATGGCTTTTTATATTGTGTGCAGAATTACTTCTGGATTTTTCCAGGAGCTCTAATCAGATAATCAGAACACTATAGGTATAGTTTTTTTATTTGTCAGGGAACTCAAGTCAGAGACAAATTTAGAAAGAGTGTATCACATTATATTGTTCAAATTGTTTTCCTTATTTTGATGGGCATCACTCTGTTTACATATAATTCTGTAATTGCCAGTTGTTTGATTTATTCTGGCCAACACTGTCAAGCAATTTCCTAGAAGAGACTGACTTTGTATTTCAAAATAATATTCTGCTACCAGAAAGCTGGGGGTGGGGGGAGAACTTTCCTCTATTGCATATCATTTTTAGTTATCTTAGCTGAATCATGAATAATCTTTCTGTTGTGCTGCTCTAGACATTATTTTACATCACAATATATCTAAACTTACCCACTAAACGTCTGCCTATCCATTTTCTAAACTCTTTGTCGTTAACAAGGATTGTGATCAAAATAAAATATAAAAGCTAAAAGGTTAAAACTGATATTTCATCTTGGGATTTCTTTGGGAATGCCATGAAAGATAAAACGTGAAGTACACTCTTATTTATGTGTGCCTGCAGAGGTAACTAAAAACAGACACATAGCAGCAATATGTTAACGCGATTCTTGCAACATAGATATAAACATACACAGCACTGAAACTTAGCAGGGATTATAAAATGGGAAAAAAGGAGATCAGATGTGGAGAGAATTCAGGAGAATAACAACACTGATGAATGCAAAATACAATCATAGATTACAGGGCACTAATTAACCCAATAAAAAACAAAAAAGGCGAGAATAAAGCATTTTTACTTAGTCCATTTCTTTTCATACAGGCAGTTAATTTTATCTATTTTTTAACAGTCCCTTACCCCAAGTGCTCACATGTAATTTTTCTTGCCTGACTGTATTAATTAGACCAATTTGCAGATCTCAGATATCCCCATCTATTGCCGCATTTTCTGTCCATTCAATAATATCTGTCGATTTTTACCCTTCTGGTCCAGTTACTCTTTTTTTCATTAATTTTGTTTTTGTAAGTAATCTTTGTTTTTTTCTAGTTACAGTGCATATGCATTATCCAAGTATGTCAGGTTTCCAAGCTACATTTTCATACAGGACTTTTGATGGATATTCAGAAAAGCTTAGTGCTTATCTTCTCTCTTTTCGCTGCTCCCATTAGGGATCACCACATCAGATCGTCAGTTCACATAATAAGTGGCAGTAGAGTTTTACAGTGTCGAGTTGCCAGCCCAGAGTCCAACTTTCCTCAGAAGGCACACACACACACACACACACACACACACACACACACACACACACACACACACACACACACACACACACACACACACACACACACACAAACACAGCCAATTTAGAATGTCCAATTCACCTGCAGACTGTCTTGGGAATGTGGGAGGAAACCAAGCACCTGGAGGAAACCGAAGCAAACACAGGGAATATATGCAGATTCTGCACAGAAGGCACCACAGCTGAGAATTGAACCAGAGAACTTCCACCACCAGTAACCTCTGTCAGAATACACAGGTATCTCACCACTGATAAGGTATCTCACCACTGATAACCTCTGTCAGAATAGACAGGTATCTTACCAGTGATAACCTCTGTCAGAATAGATGGGTAGCTCACCACTGATAACCTCTGACAGAATAGACAAGGTATCTCACCACGGATAACCTCTGTTGAAATAGACAGATATCTCACCACTGATAAACTCTGTCAGAATAGACAGGTATCTCACCACTGATAACCTCTGTCAGAATAGACAGGTATCTCACCACTGATAACCATTGCCAGAATAGACAGGAATCTATCTCATCACTGATAACCTCTGTCAGAATAGACAGGTATCTCACCACTGATACCATCTGTCAGAATAGACAGGTATCTCACCATTGATAACCTTTGTTAGAATAGAAGGATATCTCACCACTGATAACCTCTGTCAGAATAAACAGGTATCGCACCTCTGGTAACCTCTGACAGAATAGATAGATATCTCACCACTGGTAACCTCTGAAAGAAGAGACAGGTATCTCACCACTGATAAACTCTGTCAGAATAGACAGGTATCTCACCACTGATAACCATTGTTAGAATAGACAGGTATCTCACCACTGATAACCATTGTTAGAATAGACAGGAATCTCATAACTGATAATCTTGGTCAGAATATACAGGTATCTCCCCACTAATAACCTGTGACACACACACAACACACACACACACACACACACACACACACACACACACACACACACACACACACACACACACACACACACACACACACACACACACACACACACACACACACACACACACACACACACACACACAACAAAAGTGAATGTTTATATAAGTAACAGTGCTCCATAAAGGTGTGCACACCTTCAAAATTTAGGACATATTTCTCAGGAATTTGAAACAACAGTAATCTCATCTGTGCTGTAGAATACTCCTCAAGTGTTCCTCATGAACATGGCTGCAGTGCCTCTGTGGACTGCCTGCGATCCTGGCCAGAAGATGAGAATGATGCTATCCACGTTATTTTGCTTACCTCTACAACAGATCACAGATTGGGTTGCTGCTTTTCCATAGGACATCTCAACCTGCATTACCATATTTTAACAAAGTTTTGGCTGTTAAGCAGACCCCTGTCACAGAGGTCACATGCACCAGAAATCAGTTGGGTAGACAGATGTAAGTTTATGTACCCTTAATGAATGTGTGCCATAACTGTGCTTGTGGCCCAGAACAAAAATATCCTCAAAGTATGTCAGTAAGGGGAGGACAATGATAGAAATAACTCACAAAGCTTTACAAATATCCCTGGCAGTTAAAGTGCAGTGGACAAAGACTGAACTATACAGCTTCAGTTGCCTGAGGTTCAACCTCTGGATGGTCAGATTTCCTCCATAGGAAATCACTGTTGACAGGTTCTGCCAGCAGTGATGCACTTTTGGGGGGGATTTTCCCCCTTCTTTGAGTTGGTTGACTTGGGAGGTGGTATATATAAATTTTGGGGGGGGGACATGCCCCCACAACAGTGTGCAAGGGTGCTTGCCCCTACAGAAAATTAAAAAAAAAATGCTTTTTGTCTGTTTTTTCAGTGACTGCAGTTCAAGGATTCCCATTCTCTGCACATTCAGTTTCTTCCAGTCATAATGGAAACATATCTAGAACCTCCAAGGATAAAAAGAAGGCAATGGCTATTAAACATTTCATGCAGTGACATGGAAGAGAACATTACACCCATAACAGCTGGCCATGCCATGAGAGTGCACCTTCCACCATACATGCTGGGAGACATGGAATATGGACTGTTTTGGTTTAGATAATGTAGGGTTTGCTTGAACACTATGTATGTCCACAACTTCAAAGTCTGACTTCATAAATGTAGGCTCACACCTGACATTATGTTCCTTCATCATCTCCAACAACATTTTTTACATTACATTATATGCCTTCAGAAGCCTTTTGAGCAGCTATTTATCTTTAGGGTGTCTTGTATGGTGTATAACTGCCACATCACATCACCCTTTCTGACAAACATCACATTGACTATTCATTGCACAGCATGACTGAGACTGGACATGCTCTCCATAGTGGTCAGTAGTAAAATTTCCACACCTGCTTCCCCATCACATTGATGTATTTTGTCTACAGTTCAAATCTGAGTGACAAGTAAAAGAATTAAACTTTTTAAAGGAAACATTTTTTTATGTTTGTTGCTGTGCTGATTGTATTTGTTCAAGTGATGGCCAGTTCTGAGCAGTTCTTAGATATCCCCAAGAGGTCAAGTGGCGACTGTTTTTTGTGAGCATGACTATCAGGAGCCATTTAAACAGAAATTTGTCTTAAAACAGTTATGCTTAGATGCTTGCCTCAAGTCACTCTGCAAGAGTGAGTTTACTTTTATTTTGCTTCACCTGTTATAATATTTTCTTCTCACACCCTGGTAGACAGGGCATAGTAATCCTTTTGGGCAGAATTTACTTAGAAAATGTGTAGCTTGTTAGTGCTTTACTGTAAAATAAATATTTTCTGAGACCCTTATTTTACACGTCTCTGTAGAATACTATACCGTGTTTTTATATATTTTCTGATGCACTGCTTGATTTTTATTAATGAGGTGTATTTATTGCATTTTAGAAACCTGTATCTGGTTATTTATTTATTTACTGACTGATTTTTTTTTTATTAATTATAAGGATACTGATGTGATGATTAGATGATGGCATGTATCTCTGAAAGAGAAAGACTGTTCATCAAAAACTACCATTGCTTTTAGCATTTCACTTGGTTTATTTTTAAGTATAGTTCAGTAAATGATATTTGGCAGTGGCAGTACTATCATAAAGGAGGAGGGGCATTACACTGGAGGTAGCACTTCTGCGAATTATAGTGTGCGAGTGTATAAGAGTGTGTGTGTGTGTGTGTGTGTGTGTGTGTGTGTGTGTGTGTGTGTGTGTGTGTGTGTATGTGCATGTGAATGCAATAGTTTGTTCAAATTATTTTCTTTGAATAAGTTAACACTTTTAAGGCACTGATCTTAAAATAAGGTGGGGGGATAGGAAACCAGGATCTATAACTCTTCTCTGTGGTTGTTCAGTGAGATAAGCCTGTTTGGCTGTTGCTGACATAGACCTATAGCCCTCGGCAAAATAATATATTTCCTGCATGCTCTTAAATACAACTTTTACTTACTTGGGTATTTTTACTAATTATACCTTATTATGTTTATTTGTTGTTGTTTAGAGGGATTTGTTTGAATAATGGAATGGTTTGAAGGACCGTAGCCCTTATCTCTCTCATATTTTTCCTAGTTGTGTCGACTGTTGAGTGCATACTTCTGGTGGCCATTACATTACTGGCTTACAGCAGTGTGGATAATGTAACTGAACTTATTAAGTCCACAAATAAGCTTCATCACCAAAATTGTGTTTATCCTTGTAACCACAAAGCAAACATATGCAAGTATATATTACTGTAACTGTATTTTTTACATACAGTAGTTAGGAAACAGGCAAAATAATCTCTGAAGATTATGCTAAAACATGAGAGGTATGTGCCAAAATGCCAACAGTACAGATCCAAGGAAGGTTTTACATATTGGTCTGATCAAAGAAGGTTTGATAACTACCATGTGTACAACTGCATCTCAGTCCCCTAAACCTGGCAACAGTGTAGATGTGCAGCATGCAGAAAAATGACAATTCAATCCATTACCATGTGACCTCAGAATGCAGGTTGGACTTAAAAAAAGAGTTGGAACTGGAAATGAGATGTCTCAAAATAGTTAAAAGAATGAAATAGCTCAAGTTACAAAAGAAGAAAGACTAGAGAGATAAAGGGGCCAAAGCTGCAGAGAAGGAAAAGCGGTGTCAGTGTAATAAGTAGATTTTCCACCTGCATCAGATGCAAATGAGTAGCATAGGTGAAAACCCAGCCCTGGGAGCTAAGGTCATTACCAACTTATTTACTCAAAATAAAAGAGGTGATTTTGATAGTTTTAAATGAATATTTAAACATGCACATAATCAGCACCAAATAGACTTAGGGCAGTGGGAGAGGTTTTTAACACCTCTGCTCATGGGCAGGGCTTTCACTGTTGTAAACAACCTGAGTAATGGTAATTGTTGAAATTATATGACACTAAAGCATGCTCTGAGCAAATGCTACAACTTTACTATTGGATTATAGAAAAGCTTTTGAGAACATGTCAGAAAAAACAGAAGAGAGTTACATAATTCAATGCAGGACTGAGTGAGTACTTTAATAGGGAGGTGAGTGCATGCCAAATTGCTAATTCTGAAATGTTGGTAGATTTTTTGATAATGAAGTAAATGATCAGTATTTCTGTCTAAAGACATGCAAATCTGATTGGTAGACTATGTGTGTGTATCATGGCTAAAAAGTTGGGTTGAATTCCTGGTCTCTAATTTAGCGGCAGAACACAACTGCATGAAAAAGATGTGTCTAGCACCACATATGGATGTAAGGGAACCCATGGAATAAGTCTAAACTGTCACAGCAGGTTTCCACATGACAAACAGAAAGCCATTTGCTCTAGTATATGCCAAGGTCTTGGAGTTAAATGTTTTCAATACAACCAAATGTAGATGTACAATATAAAAGTCTATAGTGACAAGGAAGATAACTGTCATATGAGGAAGACAGTAAAAGTGGTACCCTACTACTTATGGATTGTCTGGAAGTAACTGCTGTCCTAGACTACCACAAGACCATTGCTAGAGTGAAAGAGTATTAGACTTAACCATTGTCAGTAGGAGTTGCTAAAAAGGAACAATATTTGCCTGTGAAGTTCAATCCATGTAGTGGCTTGGGAGCATACCTTTTCTGATATAATTCACCATAGTTAGCTTGGACTGAGAAAGGGGGCAAGGGCACAAATGTGTGCCAGTGTTTCATGATATCCTAGCAGATGTTTTAATAGGACATTATTTTGATGATACAATACATTGTATGTATGTAATTACATGCAGCCAGGTATGGAGGAAATAAGGTGGTGTGACAACAAGAGAGATGGACCCAGCCAGTGTCCTATCTCCAACAGAGGGTGGTAATTTGACTTTTTCAAGGTGATGGCTAGATAGCAGCAACAAAACTGAAGCTGAGTCACAGCTGTTGGGAGGTACTAGGTTTCTCATGGAAGGGGCTACAACAAGGTGCTGGGTAGTAGCAAGCCTTAATATGAGCCACAACTGTCAAAAGTTATCAGACTTTCTCTGGAAAGAGGATTGGGGAGGACCACAAATAAAGAGTTAAGACAGGCTCAGCTCTCAGGCCCTACTTTACAGATCATTAGGGGATTAACTAAAGAGGTCCTTGATACTTAATGACAGGCAGAATCCATATACTAGGACAAAGGGTTCACTTTTAAATAAATAAATACATGCATACATAAACTCATACATGGATTCCAGAAGGAGGGCTAGATGAAAGAGTAATACAGGAGTTGGCATTTCCAAGGACCTACTGTAGAGTGCTTTTGACCATAGTCCATCATATTCATTTTTTCAGTCCATAAAGGTATAAAGCATATCAAAAGAAAACTTCTGCAAAACTTCTGCTGGGCAGTCGTTACAGAAGACATGACAGAGTACTACAAGACATTTGAATAGTGAGAAACATTTTGGAAGACAGGAGATAAATGTAAGGTTGCTTTAATTCCTTTGCCTATTCTTGAAGAATTACTCTATGCACCAGAGGTAGGAGGTGCATCCTAGTGGTAATGGTAGCTTTGTCCTCTACTAAGGCAGAGAAGGTGACAAATGCTATTTTAGAGATTTTCAGCAGTGTATGGTTTCCCAATGAATTACTAACAGATAGCGCGCTTTCAAGTCAGACATGCTGACATTTTGTGGAGGCATTGAAGGGGAAAGCATTTAAAGACTTCATCTTACCTTCAATATATTAATGATCTGGTAGTGTGGTTTACTTCTACCCTTAAGACAATATTGACAGCACTTGCAGGCCAGTATTCATTCAAGTGCCACAAAAATCCTCAGTTTTTGTCTTATGGGTTACTGTATGACCATAGAGAGAAGGGGCTCTTAGAAGGAATTTGTGATGCTGTATGGCCATAGAATGAGGGGGCTCTTAGAATTAATTTGTGATGAGTGAAAGGGTGAGGATGACATGTCTTTCAGTAGACATGTGACCTCCACATTTTTGCATATATGTTGTATTTACATACGGGGGCCCTTGACAAGATTAATCATGCTACCAGATTGTAGCAGAGTTTTTCTTCTATCCAGAAATGTAATATACTTCACTGGCTTGTTTATAACCTAATGACTTAATGCTGACTCAGTTATTTTAGCTGCAATCTTATCATACTCCATTGGAGCAAGTTCCTCTGTAGAAAAGTTTCAGTTTTTACATTTCTTCTACTAACATTATTGTCATTATTAGTTGAGCAGAATTTAGCTATGTGACCCCTTCCACCACACTTGAAACAAGTTAATGCATTACTTGTTACTTTTTGTCTCGCAGAAAATGACACATTTCTTACTGCAATTTTAGACTTAGAAGGAGAGATTTCAGTTTTAAACAGCATGTCATTATCTAATAAGCATGCTACTAATGTCACAAGCTTTCAGAGTTCTTGGAATAGGTTTGCAATATCCACTTTCTTATGGTACTAGGCAAAGCATCTTTAACGCCATGTTTCAGGTAAGTTCAGCAATGTATGTGTGTGTGTGTGTGTGTGTGTGTGTGTGTGTGTGTGTGTGTGTGTGTGTGTGTGTGTGTGTGTGTGTGTGTGTGTCTATGTCTATGAGCATGTGGACGAATTCCTGAATATGTGTGTGTGTGTGTGTGTGTGTGTGTGTGTGTGTGTGTGTGTGTGTGTGTGTGTGTGTGTGTGTGTGCGTGCATGCACATGTGTGTAGGGGGATGCAGACCTCTGAACTGTCCTTATTTTGGAGGAATGTTCCTATTTTTGGGTCTAATTTAGAATGCCATTATTTTTGGAAATATGTTCCTATTTTTAGGCTTGATTTACCTTTTCACACAATTTTCTGAATCCCCATCATCACGTGTGATTTTTGAAGCTGTCTGGCACAAAGAAATCCACATTACATGATCAATATTCTAGTGGCAACAATAACCTAAAGAAAGAGGACATATGTCTTATTACTACCCTTTTCTGAAGCAAAAGTAAATTGACCTTGAATGGTAGAATTTTATGATAAAATTCATTAAAGTCTGCAGGTTTTACACTGTCTCTTTGAAAATGTGCTTATAGTTTTCATCATTTTTTGTCACTCTCTGTTTTTTTTAAACATATGCCTCCAATTAGTATCCTACATTCATAGTAAAAGCAATAAAATGGACGTGCTATTTGGTATTCAAATTTTATACTGATTAGATGTCCAGACTTTTAGCTGGATTCTCATATATTTTAAGGGTCTTTGCTCCTGTTTTTAACATCTGCAGGTTGACAGGTATGGAGGATGCCTGACATACATCCCAACATCATTGCTCAAGAATTCTGGACAAAATCAACAAAAATAGGGGATAAATCACCAACATTAGGCACAATTTTTAAATACCACTCTAATGCACCTAATAGAACAATAGGGTTGGCATCAACATGCATTTTCTAAAATATATAAGAAGTATGAAATTCTAACATCTGGCATTATTGACTGACTGTAATACTCAAGTGATTTATCAGAAACTCTAAAATGTTAGAGAAGACAGAGCATATATATATGTGGCAACATCATACATGCAGTTAAACAACATAAATTGAGTGTTTTTATATATATATATATATATATATATATATATATATATATATATATATATATATATATATATATATATATATATGTATATGGGTGTACCTCATAATGCCGAAACTGCAAAACGCAGATGACAAGAACACCGACACCGGAAGATCGACAACGGAGATGATCGACAGTTGAAAATCCAGACACTGAGAACACTGATAAGGTAAGTGTGGGGTTAGGGTTAGGGGTGGATTAAGTGAGTTAGGGTTAGGGCGTGGGTCAGGTGAGTGTGCGATAGTGACAGACTGTAGGGTTAGGGGCGGGTTAAGTGAGTTAGGGTTAGGGTGCAGGTTAGGTGAGTGTGCGATAGTGGTGGACCTTAGGGTTAGGGTTTGGGTTAAGGTTAGTGCATGCATAGTTGTGTAGGTAAGGTTTAGTGTAGGTTTGTAAGGTTTTTGGTGTGCTTGTGTTGTGTGTGTGTGCTTTTTGGACAGGGGATTTGTTTTGTTTGTTGATTGTTGGGATTGTGGTTTGTCGGGCATGTGAAGTTTCATGTTTTTAAACTTTCAGTTTTGTGGTGTCGGTGATTTCGTTGTTGGTGTTTTCGCGTGTCAGTGTTATCAGGTAGACCCATATACACACACACACACACACACACACACACACACACACACACACACACACACACACACACACACACACACACACTCTCTCTCTATAAATAATAAAAATAAATATATATATATATATATATATATATATATATATATATATATAATATTCCCACTCTGGGCCAGTAATCAAGGAGACTGAATCCTCACCACTGACACTGGAGAGGGATGTTCATTTGGAATACAAATGGATAAAGTCAGTAATTCCAGATGCAGACCTATGTGCATCAACCACAATTTCCCTTAAGAGCACACAGGGAACACAGTCAGCCCAGAGTCTGGGTTTCTTTATATATGTCTCTCTCCAGGGCCCCAATAAGGCTCCCCACTAGCACAGCTATAGGGTTAAGTCCTCAGCTGAGTGTCCAGGGCAAGTCCTCCAGCACCATCTCTGTGAAACCAGTGCTTTGTGTCCCCGCTCCAAGTAGCTGACACACACACACACACACACACACACACACACACACACACACACACACACACACACACACTGTGATATTTGATTGTCTCACACACACCTGTGAAAGACTGGCACAGATTTACCCACTCTGCCCCCTTCTGCCCAGACTATAAGGTAGTTTTCAGTGCCACCAGACACTTAAAAGCCAGCTACCTAAGGCTCTTGTAAGGCTACCAATTATACTGAGTGAAATTAATATTAATACAAATAATAATGTTGACCAAACAGCCAGGCTTCAGGAGGGCCACAGTGTCACCAATAGATATACATACTCTCAAAGTTTAAAATATTCTCTAAAGGACCACCCACAATGAAAAGTTTAAATATATTTAATTATAAAGAATAAAAAAACACGAAAATACAAAATATATATTTACAGTAAACACTAGAGTTTCAGACACAGGAAATATTAAAAATAAAACAGTTGGAAAGATTCAAACAGTTTCAGAAAAACAATACTTAACTATTCTCACTATAATTTCCTGACTGATCTAGAGAATTACTGTTCCTACTTATTTAATAGAGCAAGACAAAATGAGGTAGGTGAGGGATTTGTCTATGTCAGGTACCATGAAAAAAACTGCCCTGAGACTTTTGTCTCATTTAATATTAAAACATTATTTCTGTACAGAATTACATCACATACATCTGGTCATCCAACGTCTGGTTCCCATGTAACCCCCCCATTGCTAGAAACTACCAGGATTTAGCACCTATGTGTCAATACACACAAGAGCATTGCTCAGATCTGTTGAAACTTCTGTAAGTCATAAAACAATTACAGACTGTTACTCCTCCTACAGAGACTAACAAACTGTAGTTCTTAAAGACATTGCATCTCTGGCTTCATTCAAAACTGTGAGATAACATCTTTATGGCCTAGGCCCAGTAATTTAATTTCTTACTATTTTCCAAAGTTACTGGAGCTGAACGTAACCTCTACTCTTCCAGTATCCTCTGTTAGCATATGTATATATATATATATATATATATATATATGTATATATATATATATATATATATATATATATATATATATATATATATATATGTTATATATGTGTGTGTGTGTGTGTGTGTGTGTTTATATATATATATATATATATATATATATATATATATATATATATATATATACATACATGCATAGAGAGAGAGAGAGCGCGAGCCAGAGAGAGATCTTGGGAACAAGGAATAATAACATACAGATTTCCATAAAATTCACCAGTTGTGGTATTTATCAGAATGTCTACTACAAATTGGTGACTGCGAGAATCTTATTCAGATATTCTGAAATAAGCATTATAGGCTGCAGACGTCAAACAAGGAGTGAAAGAATTCCATACAGGTTCAGAAAGAGATTTTGTATCATATTAAAAAGGATTTAGGATGGATGCATGAATGCTTAGTACAGCAGTCTAAATAATACAAAAAACAGGCACATAAACAAGTGGCAGCTCTTTGTCTAAACATAGCTGGTGGGCTAAAGTATATGAATAAGCAAATAAATCATATACTCTTAAAATGAAGCAATATGAAGTACTCACAAATAGTAACATAGTTTTTTGCAAGAATATTCAGGCTGGTAGCTGTCGGCTGTCAATAATCTAGGGCCTCTTAGAGATATAATAATTACAATAACATGTAAGGGCAGTAATAAGTCAATCAAAATGGAAAATAGATTTGTCTTAGATAAGTTGTTTTTAGACGTAGAGGGTAAAGAATAAAACGATGTGTTTCACTGTTAATACTCTAGTCAGTAATTTCGCTCTCCGTGATGACCAAACATTCTATTAGGTGCATAGGATACAATGTAAACTATTTACTCAACTTTGGAAATTAAATAACATAGATAGAAATTTATGATATACAACCTCCATGAGTTTTGGGAAGAATATGTTTGACATGAAGAGTTCAGTTTAAAAAAAATTACAACCTCAGAATGATCTAAAATCTGGGAAATTCATCTCTAACAATAAGAAACTGACTTTTTTAAAGATTAAAATCTAAATGCAAATGCAGTAGATGTTTGAATGATAGTAGCTGCTCTCTTCCTTCATCCTCCTTCAGCTCCCTGTCTTCTGCTGTGTTGTTTATGCCAGGGTATAGGCAGTTATTTTTTGTTGTTCTTAGCATTGTCGTTTCTGGACTCAGTCTCCTTTTTTCTGTTAGCATGAAAGCTTTGATGTATTTGGCACCCAAAACTGTCTTTTTAGTCAGCTCAGCTTGAGCTGACTGATGGTTTGGTCATGTGGGAGGTTTCCTGAAGCTTTGAAAGCTGGCTGGCTGCAATATCCTAAGCAGACTATAACCCATATAGCTAAGGTCACTGCAGCAGTGCTCAGTATGATGAATATTACATAATCTCTTGGAATATCAGATCATTTTTCATGTCAAGAAGGACACATACACATTCATAAGCATTTATGCAGATGACGCTTGACAAGTGGTGCTGCAGTAGCGTTGTAGCCTCACAGTAAGACGTTGTCCTGTTCGATTCTCAGCTAGAGTGTCTTCTGTGTGGAGACATGCGTGAATGGGTGTGCCTTTGTTGAAGGTTGTGCATCAGGGCCGGTAACTCGGCACATAAAAATCTACTGCCAATCATTAGCAGACTGGAGTTCCGCTGTGGCAACCCTTAACCGGGAAAAGCTGAAAGACACAACAACAACAGCGCTTGACAAGTGATAACATAGCTAACCTGCTTAATAAAGTAGAGTCAAACTCTGTACACTTTTAACTAGGTTAATTTTGGTAGAATTACAGAAAATGAATTCCAATATGTTGGATTATATGCAGAGATCAGACAAAAGGATGATAGAAAAGGAGACTATAATTATAACTCATTTTGAAAAACAGGTTAGTTACAGTAGAAGAAAAGTTAGAATAGCTGGAAGCCCAGCTCACTGATGCTGAAAATAGTGGAAGATAAAGAAATGTATGATTTGCTGGGGTTCCAGAGCAGGAAGAGGGATGGGACTTGTTGCCTACATTAGAAAGAAAATTGCAGACTAGAAAGCTGAAGAAGATGGGAAAGAAAGAGCACACTGACTATTTATTCCTGCGTACTTAAGTGTTAAAACAGTGTGCCCAATATTAGTCAGATTTGAGACATGCAGTAAAAGAAGAAATTCTGGCAGCAATCTGGACCCCCAGGAAAAGTAATTATAGTGATTTTCCAATGTTTTCTTCTCTTAGGGAACATTTTTAAAAATACATTTCCATACATTGACATCACTGAGGAAAAAACAGTAAACTTTAACCTTAGAGACATCATTGTAAGAAAAACATGTTGCATCCATAGACTTTAATGGGCGCACAAATGTGCTCGCACAAAGGTGCCCTATGAAGGCCCACGGGCACAAGATGATACCCTAAGGTAATGTCACAGCAGTAAATTCTAAATTATTTGGGCTTTAGTTTAATAAAAATGTTATGAAGTTTTTTTTTTAATTAAAAAATGGCCCAAATACATAACTATAGACAAGTATAAAAATGCATTGCAGCACTTGACTCATCATATGCTGCGATATATAGCCTAATATCGAAAAAAGCAAAGTTTATTGTGTTAGGACTTTTCCAATAAAACTCAAATGAAAATTTCTGCATTCTGCAATAAAAGTTTGCCATCCAAGAAGGAGATTCTGTATGATGTATTCTGTGCATTTAACTTTTTATCAGATGATGTCTTATCTAAAATGAAACGGTTGTCTTCAGGAGATGGGTTCTCTGCAGAAGAAGTGCTTACAAGGGCAAATGAGGAATATCTTGGAGTTAGTTACTGAGCACCAAAAGGCAGCTGAGCCCTTTCCACTTTTCAAAATTAGAATGGTGGAAAAGAAGAAAGTAACATTACCTGTAAGGTAGGACAATGAGCCTGAAAGCTAAGCTGTGGAGGAAAACAGGATTGGCTTCTTGAGAAAAGGTAAGTAGATGGAACTGAACAAACAGAAATGGGATTGATAAATTATGTATAAATGCAAGAAATTACTTTGTTCACTCATGAACAACTTAGACGATAACCGGACCTTTTGTGTATTGCTAATTGACTCTAGTGAAGAGGCACGTGTTAAGGATTTTAATTTTTTGCATTCATTGTCATTTTCAACAGTAGCAGGTATAAAGGGATAATTTGCTGTTTTCAGACGAACAAATAATAAGCATACATGACTGGTTTAAGAGCCCAGCAACAGACATTCTCTAAGAGGAAGTCATGTTATGGGTTCTGGTATGAAGGTCTTATTAGGTTCATAGGTTCATAGGTTCTTACTAGGCTATCTGCCCTAAGGCATTTATAAGCCTAGCCAGAGTGTATGTGGCTTACACCATCCCTTAGGATGAGAATACTACGCCCTTTTAGGATTTAGTTTACTATGCCTCTGTCTAGTAGTGACACAGAGATGACCCCCGGGGTAAACCTACGATCTCCCATCCATTCGTCGAGATTTCTCTTGAATAGAGTCAGTGAGGGGCTCTGCCTAACATGGACTGGGATTCTGTTCCAGAGTGTAGGGAGCCTCTGGGTTATGAATCTGTCCCTCCAGCATGTCCTATTTATTTCTGTGTTGAGGTTTAAGTCACTTGTTCTCGTGGCTCTGATGGATTTGGATTTTCTGAGGTGGAGCATGTCCATTAATTCAGGATTGGACATGGCCTTGTACGTCAGGCACAGATCACCTCTGAGTAGGCAGTATGTGACTGAATAGAGCTGGAGTTTTTTCAGTCGGGCGGCATATGACATATGTTTAAGACCCTTTATCCTCTTGGTGAGGAACTTTTGGGGTCTTTCCAACTGCTGCAGGTGTCGGGTGAGATACATCCCAAATGGGGCATTGTACTCAATCATTGGCCTGATAAGAGAAGAGTACAGGGGCACAATGACCTCTCTTGATCTAGATGTGAAACCCTTCATGATAAGGTGTGCAATATAGAAGGTCTTCCTAACCACTTTGGCAATGTGAGTGTCAAATGAGAGGTTACTGTCAACCTGGGTCCCTAGGTCCCTGATTACTTCTTCCGTACTTAATGGATTACCGCCTATGTGGTAATTTGTCGGTACCTTGTTTTTCCCAAAGGGTATGACTATACATTTTTGGCGTTCAGCTTAAGGCCATGGCTCTGGCACCAATTATCTGTTTCTATGAGGCCTCTCTGAAGGATGTTTGTGTCCGCTGGAGTATCAATTATGGCACCCAGTTTGCAGTCATCTGCGAACTTTGTCAGCCACAATCCTCCTATGTTTGCCTGTACCTTGGAAAAATAAATGCCGAACAAGAGGGGTCCCAGGACTGAGCCCTGTGGGACACCGCTTGTGACTGGCTTAGAGTCTGACATAGCTCCAGCAACTCTGACCCTGTGGGTTCTGTCCTTGAGCCAGTTTGCAACCCATCTTGTGACATATGGGTTTACATTTAAGCTGGTGAGTTTGTCTATGATGCCCGAGTGGGGTATTGTGTCAAAGGCTTTGCAAGGTCAAGGTAGGCTGTGTGAACTGCCTTACCCTCATCAATGGCCTTAGTGACTGTTTCAAAAAGTTGACCAAGTTCAAAGGCAGGATCTGCCCTTGACAAAGCCAAATTGGGTAGGATCCAATGTCTGTAGGTCCCCAATGTCTTTGTTTATGAGTTCCATAATGATCCTCTCCATAGCTTTGCAGACCAGGCTCGTCAAGCTTATGGGCGGTAATTTCAGGGTCCGTAGAAGCACTGCCTTTGTGAAGTGGGACCACTGTTGCCATCGCCACTCTTTGGGTACGTATCCTGTAGTAAGGCTAAGATTAAACAGCAGCCTTATGTGTGGGTTTAGTTCCTCTTGGAGTTCATGTAGCACACAGCCCGGGACACCATCCGGTCCCATTGATGCTGTGTTTTTAGCTTTAGAGAGGGTGGCTCTCACCTGGGCATCTGAGATGTTAGGGAGGCTACACTCTGCTGGGATAGTTATTTCTCCTTTTGGGGGGGAGGGGCAGGAGAAATTTGCACTGAACCTGTCTGCCAGAATGTTGGCAATGTCAGTGGGTTCGGTGTATTTTGTGTCATTTTGGACTAACTCTGAGCATATCTGGGAGTTTCCACCCAGGTTTCTAACATAGCTAAAGAAGGCCTTGTGATTGTCTTTTGTGTCTTTTGTGATTTTTCTCTCAAAGTTGGCCTTGGATGATTTTATGAGTGATCGTAGTTTTTTGCTAGTACTGATCAGAGACGCCTTCCCTTTTAGGGATTTTGCTCTGTCATGTAGTAGCTTCCTCCTCCTGTTGTAAAGTTTGTTTATGGCTGGGGTCCACCAGACCGGCGCCTGCCTTTGGGGAATGGGTCTTGTTTTTATTTGGGATTGCATGATCCATGCATTCTTGAAGGTGCCCATAGAAGGCATTTGCAAAGGATTCAGCAGTGTGGGTTGTGGTTTCCACTGGCCCAGGGGCCTTGAAGGATACCACTTCAGTCTTAAGAAGTGTGAAGTTTGCTTTTGAGAAGTTCTTCACTGTGGTCTTTTGTGCAGGGGGTGGGGGCGGGATGTGGATTTCCAGTGAGATTAATTTATGGTCTGATCTTACCAATGAGGGATATACTTCCGGTGTGGAGCATTTTGTCCCCATTTTTGTGATGATCAAGTCTAGTATATTGTCTCCTCTTGTGGGAATGGTGACTAGTTGTTCCATTGCATTTAAGTTTATGAATTCTAGGAACCTTTGGGCTAGGGTGTTGGGGCTTGAGTAATGTTCCCAGTCTATGTTTGGGTAGTTGAAGTCTCCCAAAATGATGGTATTTGGAGAGACATTCATACTCTCCAGTGTCTTCAGGAAGGCTGTGTGGGGTTCCTGAGTTTGAGAGGGTGGTCTGTAGCATGCTACAAACTGTAAGGCAGTTTTGCCTATGGTTAGTTGCACCTGGATAGTCTCCGATGCTTTGTGCGTTGCCACTAACCTGGAGGTGTGGGTATCTTTGATGAAAATGGATACTCCCCCTCCTTTTGTGGTTCGGTCCAAGTTTTGTGGCCGGAAAGCATGATATGAGGTAAAACCTGATAGTGCTGGGGTGCTCTCAGGAGCCTTGAACCAGGTTTCAGTCACCACACAGACATCGATGTTCTCCATACTGAGGAGGGCTTCGAGGGCGTGCATCTTGAGGTTTAGACATCTGGCATTGAGCAGCATTACCCTTAGTTTTTTTCCACTTGTGTTTTCTAGGGAGGTAGGTTTGTCATTTGAGCCTTGCCTAAAAAAGGCACTATGGGGGTGGCAAGAGCCTTGGCCAATATCCGGAAGCCCAGGGTGACAGGTGCAAGCCATCCCTTGAAGCAGCGTGGCTTGTCAAGCATGTCATCCCAAGCAGACAGACATTGGATCCCCTTAGAATGACACCAGTAATTAAGCCAATTGTTAAAACTGATCATTTTGTCTTTGTACTGTGGCATCATTCTTGGTGAGGGTAAGATGCTGGTCAGGGTCAGGGTCATACCGGCCTGGGCTACATAATCAGAGAGCCCCTCTATGTCTCTTTTCATGTAGTCCAGGGAGGTACGTCTCAGGTCGTTCACACCGGCATGTACAATGACTGAGTCATATTTGTACTTGCTGTGGAGTGACCTGAGTGCTTGTGTTATGTGGCGGATTCTAGCTCCCGAGAGGCAGCTTATTGTGACCTTTTCCTTGTTCAGTCTGGTGAGCGGGACGTCAGTGTGTCTGATTATGGAGTCACCTATTACAAGTGTGTCTGGCATGTTGTTTGGCCTTAAGGGCTGTGACTGTTTAGCACACTGACTTTGTGAACTATGTGTTGCATGTGCTATGTCTTGAGGTGGTGGTTGCTTGGGTGTCTGCTTTGGAGGCCTCTGTTGTTTTGGTAGATTTTTAATCAGCGCCTCCAAGTATGTTTTTGTGTGTTTATGTGTTTGGTTTGCTGTTGTGATAGTTCTTTGTGAGACTGGGTTTGTGGTGTGCGTGGTTACCTTCTCCTCCTGACTGGTCTTGCCAGTACTGAATTGAGAGAGCTCAGCCTCCAGTTTGGCTATATAGTTGCATCTGGCATATATTTGTATTTGTGGGGAGGAGGAGAGGGTTGTCGGTGTACATGAGGCAATTGTAACATTGCCTCAAGATTCTAGATTCACCAGCTGAACAGGAGAGGACGCCAGCAACTGACCCTTCGACATGCTAGAAATAGTGAAAAAGATTGCTGTGTAACTGAGTCAGAAAGGACCTATAGGGAGATGTGTACTCAACAGAATTTAGGTGAATGAAGTACTTTCTTTCGTTTAAGAGTGCTTTACCTGTATAAAAATGCTTTAGGAGCAAGTGCTGAGCTTTTCAGATAGAGTATAGGCTGTTTAGATTGCAAGTAGAACAGTTCTAAGGGAAAAATTGAACAGCAGACTTGGCGGAGCCAGAAAAGTTTAACCTTGTTTAACGGCTGCGCTATGCAAAGACCCAGCAAAAGCCGTGCAAAGGCGGATTTTAAGCATTGAACTACAAAAGAGCTAGGAATGGTCCCAAACAACCAATTACTACAGCTTCTTGTGCTGAGGTCACTTCCCCCAAGGACAGGTAGGCTGCTCAAGGCTCCCCACTCCCACTGGTGAGCAAAGAAACTTCCTTCTATCCAAGTAAGGTAATGGACAACACAGGAACTACACCACAGCCCAGAATACAGCAATGCCTGTATACTGGTCTAAACTAGTTGAGAAAGGCGGAAAACAAGGATTATTTTTGTTTTTGTTTTTTTGTAGAAATACACAGAAAATGCAGAGACAGTGATAAATTAGTTACACAGGCTAGCACACTTTAGTGGGCAGCCTCCACAGTTAAATTAAACAAACAAACAAGCAAACGTTCGATTAAATTCGACTAAATGTAACTTTAATTGCAGATTTAAAATAAATGCAGTAATCAGAAAAAAAACAGTTCAGGCTAGTTTAAAGTAAGCAACAGAAGCTATTTCCAGTGAAGAAAAAGCAAATATACTTAAATCCAGAAGGTAGTCGCTTTTTGAGTTCCTTGCTGCTAGGACCACTCTGTAAACCCACGTGGAGCTTGTCTGAGCAGTATAGCCAGAAAAAAATGCCCAGAGGTGGATTTTAAGCAGTGAACTACAAAAGAGCTAGGAATGGTCCCAAACAACCAATTACTACAGCTCCTTGTGCTGAGGTCACTTCCCCCAAGGACAGGTAGGCTGCTCAAGGCTCCCCACTCCCACTGGTGAGCAAAGAAACTTCCTTCTATCCAAGTAAGGTAATGGACAACACAGGAACTACACCACAGCCCAGAATACAGCAATGCCTGTATACTGGTCTAAACTAGTTGAGAAAGGTGGGAAAACAAGGATTATTTTTTGTTTTTTTGTTTTTTTTGTAGAAATACACAGAAAATGCAGAGACAGTGATAAATTAGTTACACAGGCTAGCACACTCCTGTGGCAGCCTCCACAGTTAAATTAAACAAACAAACAAGCAAACTTTCGATTAAATTCGACTAAATGTAACTTTAAGTGCAGATTTAAAAATAAATGCAGTAATCAGAAAAAAACAGTTCAGGCTAGTTTAAAGTAAGCAACAGAAGCTATTTCCAGTGAAAAAAAAGCAAATATACTTAAATCCAGAAGGTAGTCGCTTTTTCGAGTTCCTTGCTGCTAGGACCACTCTGTAAACCCACGTGGAGCTTGTCTGAGCAGTATAGCCAGAAAAAAAACACCCAGAGGCGGATTTTAAGCAGTGAACTACAAAAGAGCTAGGAATGGTCCCAAACAACCAATTACTACAGTTTCTTGTGCTGAGGTCACTTCCCCCAAGGACATGTAGGCTGCTCAAGGCTCCCCACTCCCACTGGTGAGCAAAGAAACTTCCTTCTATCCAAGTAAGGTAATGGACAACACAGGAACTACACCACAGCCCAGAATACAGCAATGCCTGTATACTGGTCTAAACTAGTTGAGAAGGGCGGGAAAACAAGGATTATTTTTTTGGTTTTTTGTTTTTTTTGTATAAATACACAGAAAATGCAGAGACAGTGATAAATTAGTTACACAGGCTAGCACACTTTAGTGGGCAGCCTCCACAGTTAAATTAAACAAACAAACAAGCAAACTTTCGATTAAATTCGACTAAATTTAACTTTAAGTGCAGATTTAAAATTAAATGCAGTAATCAGAAAAAAAACAGTTCAGGCTAGTTTAAAGTAAGCAACAGAAGCTATTTCCAGTGGAAAAAAAGCAAATATACTTAAATCCAGAAGGTAGTCGCTTTTGAGTTCCTTGCTGCTAGGACCACTCTGTAAACCCACGTGGAGCTTGTCTGAGCAGTATAGCCAGAAAAAAAACGCCCAGAGGCGGATTTTAAGCAGTGAACTACAAAAGAGCTAGGAATAGTCCCAAACAACCAATTACTACAGCTTCTTGTGCTGAGGTCACTTCCCCCAAGGACAGGTAGGCTGCTCAAGGCTCCCCACTCCCACTGGTGAGCAAAGAAACTTCCTTCTATCCAAGTAAGGTAATGGACAACACAGGAACTACACCACAGCCCAGAATACAGCAATGCCTGTATACTGGTCTAAACTAGCTGAGAAGGGCGGGAAAACAAGGATTATTTTTTTGTTTTTTTTTTTGTAGAAATACACAGAAAATGCAGAGACAGTGATAAATTAGTTACACAGGCTAGCACACTTTAGTGGGCAGCCTCCACAGTTAAATTAAACAAACAAACAAGCAAACGTTCGATTAAATTGACTAAATGTAACTTTAATTGCAGATTTAAAATAAATGCAGTAATCAGAAAAAAAAACAGTTCAGGCTAGTTTAAAGTAAGCAACAGAAGCTATTTCCAGTGAAAAAAAGCAAATATACTTAAATCCAGAAGGTAGTCGCTTTTTCGAGTTCCTTGCTGCTAGGACCACTCTGTAAACCCACGTGGAGCTTGTCTGAGCAGTATAGCCAGAAAAAAATGCCCAGAGGCGGATTTTAAGCAGTGAACTACAAAAGAGCTAGGAATGGTCCCAAACAACCAATTACTACAGTATCTTGTGCTGAGGTCACTTCCCCAAGGACAGGTAGGCTGCTCAAGGCTCCCCACTCCCACTGGTGAGCAAAGAAACTTCCTTCTATCCAAGTAAGGTAATGGACAACACAGGAACTACACCACAGCCCAGAATACAGCAATGCCTGTATACTGGTCTAAACTAGTTGAGAAAGGCGGGAAAACAAGGATTATTTTTTTGTTTTTTTGTTTTTTTTTGTAGAAATACACAGAAAATGCAGAGACAGTGATAAATTAGTTACACAGGCTAGCACACTTTAGTGGGCAGCCTCCACAGTTAACAAGTGAAAGTTTTAAAAGGGTGATAACAAATTATTATATCTAGTAAAGAGTAAGCTGCTAAGGTTTTTAGTCTGCTTTAAGACAGTATGCTTGTGCTGGAAATTGCTCAGAATGACTGAAAACTGAATGGCTCCTGGCTACGGTAATAGAGAGAGGTGTAGCCAGAAAAATCCATTTTGTACTCAGAAACACTTTTTACTGCCCCCCCCCCCAACCACATGGAATTTCAATTAAATGAATGGATCTTTCAAAATGTTGTCCCCCTTGCAGTTAATAAATATACAGATCATTTTCAGAGTTCCCCTTTAAAACTATTAAAGGTACAGTGTTTAGGTTTACAATTCTCTCTGTAAGCAGAGTGTCTACTCATTGTAAGAGGCATTACTTTAGACAGTCTTAAAAATAATATGGCCTGAAAAAAAGTTACAATGTTTCTGAGAGACAAAATGTACTCTGTACAGTACCGAGTGTATGCCTGGCTACACCCTTGAGCGAGATTATAAGATCATTTACTAAAGATGTAAAGTTCTGAGTAAACAAGTAAAGAAAGCTCAGTCAAAACTAAAAAATGTAAAAGGTAGTGCAAGAACTATTATTAACTATTATTTAAAAAAGGTTTGAAAATGGCATGGATTTGTAATAAGCTCTAATGAAATTCACCCCTGAGGTTCCACCTGTGTCCCTCTTGGACAGGGGCAACAGGTGCTGATTTTAGTGTCTGCTTGAACTAGACACCCTTGGGAACATTGGTTGAACTTGGCTAGGCTTGTAAGAGCCCTGGGGCCATTAGCCTAGTAACCTCCTATAATCCTATGAAATATGTCTATACACCTGAAGATGATATATAAAGTACAGAAATTTGACAGGAGGGCTTTTTGAGACAGCATACCCTACAGTTAGAAAATATTTGAAGCTCTCACTGGCTCAGCTATAATGCTGAGTGAAGATGTCTTGGTTCCATGCCATCTTAGAGACATTTGCCTCCTGTGTGGGAGCAGATAGAATAACTATATGTAAATGGGCATGTTTGTACATGCAAATGCTGTTTTAAACTGAATTCCAAAAGACAAAATGTTGGTTATGTTAGAATGCTTTAGCTTGAATTTGGTTTTAGAAGATTACATAAAAGCACAGCCCAGTAGCTAAAGCTATGTATGATCAGGGTTCAAAACTTGTCTTAGATGTTTGTGAAATATTGTTTCTGTTACTACCCCAGATCCTCATGGACAAAATGAATGCGAGAAGAGGGTGATGCCTCACAAAAGAATTGGTAGAGCATTATTTTACAGGAATGAATAAAATGCTCATTCTTGTACTCAGTGGAGCTATATAGTTTATTTTCTTGGAATTAAAAGTGTCAAAACCTTATTAAAAAGAGTAATGTATTTTCCTATACAAAGAAGTAGAGACCTCGGATACTGCTACTGCAAGAAACACATCTGGTACACACAGAGCATTTCAAATTTATAAAATCTGGATACGTGGTCAGGGAGTTTTTCTTGTATAAGTTATGTAGCAACAGGGGACTTACAACTGTGAGAAGGCAAGGAACCCCATTTAACATTACTAAAAAAGAAAGCAGATAGTGATTGAGATAAGGAAAATATCAATGAAAGAAGTAAGGAATAGGTAGAAAAAGTATCAGAAATCTTACATGATTAGCATCAAAGTGGGACATCTTCAAATCTGATTTAATTGATATTTTAGGATTTTAGGATACAGGTAAATTAGTGCAAATGAAAAAAGAATGAGGAAATTACGAAAAGAGAAATTCAAAGCCCATGACAAATTAATGACAGGAATGAGAAGGGTGGATACAAAAGTTAAAGAACTAAAAAATAAAAACAAGACAAAACACTGCAGTATAAGGTGGATCAAGCCAAAAAGTTCCTTAAACTTACAAAGATTCTAAGATGATACTAGTCAGTCAAAAATATTTGATCATTAGGCAGCAGAAAGTGGAAAGGGTGGTATATATGATAGTATCATCGGAGGGGTTTTAGTACACCTGTTGATACATTGAACTGTTTTACTGAGTACTGCAGAGGACTGTGTCAAGAATAGCCTAAGAAAGAGTCATGGTCTCCAGTGATGGAAACCTACTTGGAATCTTTGGACCTCAGAAAATGAAACCCAGACCAGCTAATACTTTTAACAAAGGCTGCAATAGAAGAGATGGAAATGATAACAAAGGAGAAAAAAATAGGAGAACACCTGGGCAAAACTGTATACTAATAGAAGTATAAAAGTATGGGAAATAACAGTTTAAGAGAAGTTTTCTGGAGTTAGATAATTATGTCTATTCACCTGGTTGACTGAGAAAGCCCCTTGGGGGAAAAAAGCTCCACAAAACAATTTGAATGTAGATAATATGAAATATACATAGAGAGAAGGTAAAATAGTAAGAAAAAAAATACAAGAGTATAAAATACAACTTAACAAATATAAAAGCATATTGAAAAATAAATGCAATAAAAAAGTAAACATACACAAAGATAAACAATTAGAATACCGAGTTTGCTATTAATTGTAACAACTACTGTTTCTAATGAGGAAATAGTTGAAAAGTAGAGATATTAGTTTGTGTATGCACAACAGCATATCAAATTTGAGTTGAATATTGGCACAACAAAGGCAAACATACTGGGCAAGGAAAATTGTGACAGGATATGACTACTGAGATGCTGTTCATGAATAACAGCCCTAATAGGCATCTTATATATTAGGTGTAACAGTAGGTATTTGTAGATTAGTCAGCAGGTACTTGCAGGTTACTCTCATGCTGAACGCAACCATAACATGTGTCTTTCAGGTATTGCTTTAGTTTAGATATATAACATTTTGATTTTTCTATTTGTTTCATGGGGGAGTGGGTTGGCATTCCAGACTTTAGAGACATAGAGTGTAGGTTATCTCCATCAATATTGTTTGATTTGCTAGTAATTTGCATACTTTTTTTCATGGCAGATAAATATGTAGTTGGTGAATATTTCTGAAGGGTATTCTTTACAGAGGGTCATTTTTCTGTCTTGTAGATATGATTATGGGCTGTTAGTAGTTCAGAATGTTACATAGTGTGGTAGTTCTATCCAATGCAATTATTTTAAGATAAGACAATGGTGAGTCCTGCAAGAATGGATGACAATGAATTTTGCTACCTTATTGTAACATGCCTCTAACTTCCTTTTTTGGGTAGCTTGCAGATTTATAAATATACAGCCGATGCATAGAAGGTGCTAGAAGGAATTACATTAATGAAACAGAATTCCTAGCTGTGTTAAGTGATATAGGCTTGGGCCTATAAAATGAACTAAGTTTTTTTTTTGATGACTTGCAGTATGTGTTGGTCAAATTTCTGCAGAATTTCAGTTTTTTTATCTATGGTAACTCTGAGTAATTTAGTATGAGTTGCCATTTAATTTGTGGTTTTGTTGTCTGGGGTAATATTAAATATTTATTTTTGGTCTGAGAATTGCTTGATTGTAAATAACATTGATTTGTTTTTCTTTGGGTAATGGAGTGGATGAGAGTTGCACAGATGAGATTCAATACAGGAACATTTTCTTTGCTATTTTCTTATATTTTTGGGAGATTTTTATCAGAGAAGGTAAGGAGAGTGTCATCTGCATACTGTACTATGATGTCTTGTTTGATTGCAGTGTGGAGCTTATTGATAAAATTGTTGAATAGTAGAGAGCTGAAAATGTATCCTTATGGGACACCTAGAGGGACTGGTAGGAAGGATGAAAAATCTTATTGCCATTTCACAGCCTGAGTTCAGTTAATAGTTTTCATGAGAGACAGTGTCAAATGTTTTGGATAAATCAATGAAAAGAAAGGAGACTAAATTACCTGCATTCTTATTGAAGCTAATAGTACTGGAGAAATTAAGAAGGGCAGTTGTTACACTTTGATTAGGCTGAAAGCCATGTTGATTTGGAAACAGAAGACTGTTGGCAGTGAGATAATTGAGGAGTTGTATGTGAATGCATTTTTAATGAATGTTTGATAAGGGAGATAATATTGCAATTGGTCTGTAATTTGAGAAATCAATGGAGTTTCTTCCTTTACTTATGGGTATAATGAGTTATTTTTCTAGTGGGCTGGAAGATGGTCTTCTTGATAGAGTGGTTCATTGGAATGGAGACGTGGCAGGCCATTGTATCTGCTGCTATTTTCATACATGCAGCTAGTATGTTGTCTGTAGCTAGAGGTATTGGACGTAGATTAAGAAGATGTCTAATGGTTGAGGATGGGACATGAGCAAAGGAGAGCGAAAATTAAAAAAAAATTAAAAAAGTAAATGTGTAACTCACTTTATTAATTCAAAAACAGCCACGCACCTTGGCAAAGTCTCTAACAGGGTGTTATATAACAGAAAAACACATCACATTAATTATTCCTTCGACAGTTAAAGCAGGCAAAAACGTCTGGAATCTAAATAATGAATACGGAGCCTTAATTAAGAAAACATATGCAATTAAGTTTGTTGCTTAAACCAGGCTTTATAATTCATTTATACGTTCATAGGTGTTTACTAGGCTAACAACTACAAGGGCTTTTTTAAGCCTAGCCAAGCATCCCAAATCTCTGACAAGTTCTGGTACCTTTGATAAGTAAGGGCTTGGATAGGGAGCCTGTTCTAGAGAAGGGTAGTCTCTGGGATACATACCTGTCTTTCCAGCAGGTCCTATTTATATCACAGACAATGTTTAAATCTTTAGAATGGGTAATTCTAGTGCTGTTTGTTTTATAGATATGCAGGAGGTCCATCAGAGTGGGGTCTGACAATGCCTTGTATACCAGGCATAGATCTTCCCTCAACAGCCTGTAGGAGACAGAATATAGGGATAGGGCCTTGAGGTAGTCTGCATAGGATATGTTATTTATACCCTGTATTCTTTTAGTGAGGAACCTCTGTAGACGTTCCAATTGTTGGATATGCCTGGTTAGGTACATACCAAAAGGGACCTTGTACTCAATGATAGGTCTGATAAATGATAACTACAGTGGAACAATGACTTCCTTGGACTTAGATGCCATATGTTTGTTTATAAGTGCACAACATAGAATTTATTTATTTATTTGATATTTGTTTATTGGGAAAGTGTGACTGAGTATGAGCCCATTTTCAATGGAGGCCCAAGGAGAAAAGCTCCACAGAATACATTAAACAGAATTAAAAAATCGAACAATGGTTACAGATATTAAGACAAAAACAAAGCAGTACAATTTGTGAATACAATAAAAAAAAAAATAAGCAAAATATAAGGCAAGCAGTAAAGTTGACCATACATGATATACAAGATAGAAGAGAGTTCCTAATATGAAAGTTAGATAATTATGCATGAAAAATATACAACAGAATACGTAATAGGTCATAAAAGCAATGTACTCTTTCTGGCAGAAGAAATAGGTAGTAATTTTCAGTCATAAATTCTAGGATAGATAAATAAAGGTTAGTTTAAAAATATAAAGAAAGGACTTTAGCAGGTTAAGGAATTAAAGAGAGGTGAGGCTAGAAAGTGGGTAATGCAGGAAGGGAAGCAGGATATATCAAGAGAAAGTCTATTTGGAGTGGGGAAAATGGACTACAAGAGAGTACTAAGATGGCGAGGAGCATGGGCAGATCCAATTATTGGTTAGATGTTCCTTCAGTCTAGACTGGAAGCAATAGTAGTGGGTACAAGTCTGATTGCTTCTGGAATGCTATTCCATGATTTGGCAACACAGTGAGAGTATAGACTAACCATGTTAGATCTTTGAGCTTTTTTTAAATAGATACTAGATACTTGGGAAAGGAAACCGAATTCAGGAATTGAGAGGAAGAATGATTTCCTCACTAGTGTAGACATATGATGCTCAAAGGCTAGATTACTGCCTATATGTGTCCCCAAGTCCCTGACTACTGGGTCAACTCTTAGGGGTGTGTGTTGTCAATATGATAGTTACCAGTAGTGGATAACTTTTCAAAGGATACTATTATATATCTCTTGGCATTTTGTTTCAGTCCATGGCTCTGACACCAGTTGTTTGTCTGTGTCAGCCCTTCCTGGAAAACATTTGTGTCAGTGAGTGAGTCAATGGGAGTTCCTAATTTGCAATCATCTGCAAATTAAGTCAGCCAGAGACTATTGACATTGGCCTTGACTTCAGATAGGTAAATGCCAAAATGGAGCGGTCCCAGGACTGATCCCTGAGGGACTCTGCTTGTGACTGGCCTCTTTATAGAGGTTGACTCCCTAATTCTAAATTCCTGGGACTTGTTTGTGAGCCAGCTGGCTATCCTCCAGGTGAGGGTTGGTATCTAACCTCTTAAGTTTGTCAACAATGCCCAAGTGGGGTATTGTATCAAATGTCTTGGCCAGGTCAGGGTAGGCAGTGTATACTGTTTTGCCCTCATCCATTGCTTTGGTGACCTTGTCAAAGAAGCCCACCAGGTTGAGTAGGCCTGACCTGCCCTTAATGAAACCAAATTGGGTTGGGTCCAGTGTCATAAGTTGCTTCATATCTTCTGTTACTCCTGGTGATGGGTTAGATTTAGCCCTTTTTGTTTTAAATTGAGCCAGATCATTTATTATATTTAGGAAAATCATGCTGAATTAGAGACTGCCTCATCTACTGGCAGAGTTTTCAATACACTTCTGTTACAAAGATTTAGGTTGGAAAGATTATGCACTCAATTGTAAGCAGTTGTTTGTGAATGTATTTTTGTTGTCTTAAAGCAAATGTAGGAAGATGGTCACTTATAGTATCTAGTAAGCAACTAGTGTTTATTTTGTGTGTGTGTGTGTGTGTGTGTGTGTGTGTGTGTGTGTGTGTGTGTGTGTGTGTGTGTGTGTGTGTGGGTGCGTGTGTGGTGAGAATCCAATATAATACAGACTATTACAGCTTTTGCTTATCTTAGCTAGAGTAGTGATAAGCTGAGTGAAACTGCAAAGATTTATTGAGCACTTCAAGGTATCAGACTTTATCAGCTGATAATCTATGTTGAGGTCATCCACTGAGACATTCTCCTGGAGAATGTTGTGAGATAGTCAGCAAAATATATTCAGCAGTGGTAATAGTATTCCCGGGTAGGATGAAGTAATAATGATATGGTAATGAGAAATGATGTAAATCCTTGTATGCTAATACGTTCTTCTTCCACCTGATTGTGATTCATACACATTCATACATGCGTTTCCACAATATGCACAGATTCATTATAAAAGGCAGAATTGCCCCTTTTTTATCTACTTTGCAATCAGTGAAGATGTTCTCTCTTGGTGCTAGCATTGCTATTTCCTGATGTGAGCTATTTTGTGAAAACTGCAGGAGTCCAGCGGTGCTCATTGGCCAAGAAGGTGAAGCTACAGACAGAGAATCCCACATCATCATTTTGATAATCAGGAAACCTTTGATAGGTTCAGAGTGGATGAGATATTGTAAGGGTCTTACTGAGCATGTGTGGTGCCGCATGGGTACTGGGGATGTATGGCCTTTCTATCCCTGTGTATTCTCAGGTATATCTACTTGTCATAGGGACCTTCCAGAGACAGACTGGCTATAAGTTTTGTATTTCCCAAGCTTCTGCCTCAAGGATACTTCTGCAGTTCCAGGACATACTCTTGGCATATATGGATCAGTACAGCTATTTCCCAGTGTCACCTCAGGACTAACTTGAGCCTAGACTCTGAGACCCTTTTTTGGGGTGACACATTTCCCTAAAGTGCTTGGTGCAATAGATTGCACTCAAGTTGCAATTAAGGCCCCATCTGGTCCACAGGAAGAGTGGTATAGCAATAAGAGAAGCTGCCATTCCTCCATCTCCCAGGTGGTATGTGATGCATGGGGGTACATCACCAAAGTATCTGCTCAACATCCTGGCAATGCACATGATTCACGTATCTCACAAACTACCTTTTCCTACATGGTAGGTTGCCCAGTGATTGTCTTGTTGGTGGATTTTATTTTTGTTATACTTTAATTAGTTATTCATAATAAACTGTATTGCTTAATAGTAAACCACATTTCTTTTATTTTTTTCTACCTCCGTATTCTCTTTTTTTAGTTCTGATTTTCAGGTGATGTAAGATATTCACAGGAGCCATGGCTCATGTCACCCATGAGAATTCTGAGTGGAGCTGTGGAATATAATTTTAACACTGCCCTTTCCCAGCCTTGTACTGTGAATGAACGAGTCTTGGCATGTTGAAAAAACATTTCAGATGCTTGGATGAGTCTGGGAATGCCCTTCAGTATGACCTAGGTACTGTGTGCAGGATGTTTGCTGCATGTTGCATTCTGCACAACATGAGCATGTGACGGTCTGGTCTGGTGGTGACGTGACCCATGCTGTCACTGCAGCTCCCAGTTCAAGTCCTTCGATGGTTAATGATGGCCAACCAGCAGCATTACTAAGGGACCCCATGTGGCAAACTTGTACATGGCATATGGGTACACAGTGGCTAGTCCAGAACTATGGGCCATGACATTTGGGTTAGTGTTTCCTTTCTTGTAAAAAAAAAAACAGATAGAGTATAACTTTAAATAATGTTTTTATTTCAGAACAAGTACTCATATTTGTTTACAAAAGTTATGACTGCTGACTGACACCAGTTTAGTGATATAAGAAACCATATAAGAAATAATTACATTTTTAACTATTTTGCATAAGAAATTTTGCTCAAGGGCTATACTTAAGTATACATGTACCGAATCTCCTGAAGAGGTAAATTTAAGAAAAAGTGGCATTTCAGTATTTGACTGCTTTAAATTTGCCAAATTGCACTCAAATAAAAAATGTATCACATGCTATTTTTTATTATGCAGTGTTTCCTCAGTTTTAACTATGGCATATTAGAAACTATTATTAACGCCTCTCTCTTAAGGTACTGCACACCAGATTATTTCATTTTGTCACACACAGAAGTTGACCACTGTAGCATATTTACATCATTTGTGCAGTCCTGAGGGTGATGTGACAATAGTGTTAATGTAGATGGTAGGATACTCGTACTCTTTTTTTTATCCGGGGTGTGTCTCTTAATAGTGTATAATATTTGTTTTATGTTTTGTGTAATTTTCTGCCGTAGCACTGCTGAATTGAAACTCTTGATAATGGATGGGCCATTAATTGTGTAAATCAATGCAATTTGCTTGTTATGCCCAGCAGCTTTCTTTCAGGATTATTATCTTTAATTGTAAGGACTACCATTATTTAAATGAAATGCATGCACAAGCAAAGACACTTAATATTGAGTTACACTATGCACACATGTATTCTGCAGATTATTCTTTTTTTTTTTATTAAGACTTTGCAAATTGACATCAATGTATTGACAGGCATGGCAGTCAAATGCTGTGTTTCATTTTGTAAGTATGTGAAATGTTTAGCCTGAATCTCAGTAGGTCAAGGTCAAATGTGTCATACATGGCCTCTCCTAAAGATAGGGTAGATGAAGATGCATGTGCTCTCAGGGAAGGGCTGTTATGCGAGCTGGATGCTGATGTTTTGTGATGATGTGACCTAGCTGACACAGGTGATCCTACAGACACTGATCTCACTGTGTTGGAGGATTGAGACCTCACATGACAGGTTCTGCTATATGTAGATGAATGCTGAAATGACCTACAGGAATTCTATTGTGTTTGGTCCTCCCTGCTATTTCCAGTACCATCTTGAGATGCACATGCAGTGAGATTAGATATGCACCTCCTATGTGTCCAGTCAGTACCCTGTCCTCTTCCCCTTCCAACACTGACTCCTATTTGAGTCTGGTAAGTCCTCACTGGTGTACAAATGGAGTTGGGTATGGATGCTCAGTGTGCCATCATATTATGGATCAATGTTATTATGGCATTATCTTTACTCACTACAATTTCCTTATAGTCCTAGAAGTCATCATGTATACCCTAGAGGACTCTGACCATTTCAAGATTACTCTGTGTGAACAGTACATAGAACCTTAACAATATCACAGCACATTTGCTGCTGGGCATCCAATGCTTTGTGTGCTTCTTGAGGTGGCTATGAAATATGCCTGCGCCTTCACGCTTTGTAAAGGTGTCACTGTGAACACTGTTACCATCATGCAGAAGGTGTTTCTGTGGGTCTGGAGACACTAGTTTTGAGGTACATGAGTCTTCTCCCTCTACAACCTGTAATGTAATGTCACCATGTGCTTGACTTTGTGATTCAGTGTCACTTCCTGAGAGTTACTAACATGTTGTGGGGTGTGAGATCCTGCCATTAAACTTGGTGACTGTGTGCCACATTCCTTGGACTGTCTCATAAATATAACTATGGTATCATCATGACCATCAACCATTCTGCTGTTGATATCTTCTAAATCTACTAGTATAATGGAACTTCTTGTTTCTGCTGATGACCTTGTGAAGAATTAATTCATTACCTTACTACTCAGATACTGGCATTCACTCTGTTCACTGACATTATGTACAGAAGTGGAGGGTTCAGCTGTTATTAGCAATTTTCATGTGTTACAAGTAATCATTCATTTTTCTAAGTAAATATGTTACAGTGGTCAAACTAATATTACTGAAGAAATGTCTGTTGATGCTGCAGACATGGGTAATGTCCAGTACCCACACCACCCCTGATCATGCCTGCACCATCGTCATCTGTTTCCTAGTCATCCCCCTGAATGGAGAAGAGATATTCCTCATCAGGTGATAAAGGAATAAGTGTACGAGGTGCTCCCCCTCCCCTTAGTGCTATGGGTAGTTGCATTAGGCCTTGCTTTTGTCCTGGCATCTCCTATCATACCTTGGTCCTGTTCTAGTGCTGTATTAATGTGTAGTTCCTTCTGCTATTAGCATCTATATTTATGATCACTTTGTTCTAGGCCTTCACCCTCTCAGCTTGTTTTGGTCCTCCTTTTCCAAAAAGGTGTTTGCCATATGTCCTAAGGGCTGCACGGTTCTCCTCATGGCTAAATTTGTCTTTTCTCTGTCTGGATCCTTGCTGTTGCATCATTCATTTACATAAAACAACATGCAAAAGTAATATACTGAAGCTTGATCCACTCATCAGTCAAACAGTATAGTGATAGATGCATGGCTCCTTTCATCACAAATAAATCAATGATTTGAGTACAAAAACATATATGATGTCACAACACCCATATTCATATATACATAATGGAAGCCCAACTTCAGCCAGTTAAAAATGTGTTGTATTAATCTGTATGGTATCATCCACAAATGCATAATAGTCTTACAAGTACTTATCATTACACTGCCATCTTGTGCCATTGCTAGCAGACGTGTATCCTTCCCCCACCACTTTTCTATATTTATACTGCCATTTTTCATTTGTGAATGACAGTCACAAATGCCACAGTAAAATGGCATATATCCTGATAACACAATACACTGGTGAAAATGCAGAACTTCAGACTTTACCCACTTCAGATTATGTACTAATATTCTATACAGCATAATCTATAAGTGCAAAAAAAAACAGTATTGCAAACATTTATTTTTCATATTTCCATCAGTACTATCTCCCCATATATTTTCAGTGCTGCCATGAATTCCTATTTATAAATGATACTCATGGCATCAATATTAATATGAATCAACTGCATCTGACTCAGATCAATGATAGATGCAAATCTCCTGTTCTGTAAATTCAGTATGAATTGCTTTCCAATAATTTGTAAACTTATTGCAATTTTTATTTTACTTATTAATTTCAAGCTTTCAGAAACACTTGTTGCCTAAGTGAAATGATCACAACTAAATATGGCAGTATTAAACTTATGTAAGTTTGAGCTCAGCTACACATTTTATGCAAATTTGGCTGAGGCACACTTATCTCTACGAATCGCAGTAATATGCGAGTGCATATGTCAACAAATCCAAGTAGTTAGACCTTGAGTAGCTGTAAATAGAGCTGTGCTTGCTGGAGCTGAGCCAAGCTGGCCATGGGAACATTTGAACAAGCCTCACATATCTCAAATTTCTCTATGCATAGAAAAGGGAAATTGAGCCAACAACATTTAGGCTACATAATTGTGAAATCTAATACATGCCCATCCTGCATAATGCAACACACCTCATCACTTAAAAACTCTCGCTACTTTGTATTATAGCAAAGTAACACCTACAGGAATATTTACTTATAAGGTAAAGTGTAAAAAGAAACATGGTTCATAGATGCAATACTAGTGTAGGCATGCTTGCAAAAATAAGTAAGGCATGACCTTAAAGTTTATTGTATAAAGAAAGGTTACAACACTACTGCACAATAGTGAAAACACATACAAATACATGAAGAATTAATGATTCAATAATAGACTTTCATTCACCACAGGAAAAAAAATGTAAAACTTTTCTTAATAAAAAATACCTATGTGACAAAGTCGTTTGGTAAAACGAGACTTGCCAATAATAGCAGGTCCATACTTAATGATCCTAGATGGTAGTTGAGTTTGCTTATGGTGATCATGTCAACCCTGTGAACCACAGCTCACATGTTGGCACTTCAAAAAAACTGCAGCACCTGTGAAGGCATGAGGCCACACTCCAAGCTGGTCTCATAAGGAGACCAAAAACATTAGCTATTTCTTGCAAGTCTCCGTACCTGAACAAGACTGGAAGATCAGTACATGGCACTGAGTGGAAACAGGTTGTCATCTGGCAAGAGTTGAGTGAGCACCTGTCATCCCTGACAAGGATCACCCACTCTGGGACCCAGTACCACCACTGGTACAATGACCAGCAGAGATACAGGCCTCACCAGCTGGCTAAGTGGACAGACCAGGTGATGGCAAGAAGGTCAGAGTTCTACAGTAAGTATTTTAACATTTTATTTTTAAATCTTACCTAAAATATGTTTTAAAAATTATGCCAGATCAATATTACATAAATACAGATAAATGCAAGAAGCAATGTAAGTAAAAATAAGTATGTATATTTAATCCAAATATATGAGTAGGCATAAATACATCTTTAAACAGAAATGCATTTGTCAAATATGACATGCTTTTGTGTATAAATACAAATGTATATGTACGAGTAAAAACTATGCAGGTATATATAGATAAAATTATAAAATACAGATATATGCATGTATATGCACAAATATAAAGAACGCACACACACACACACACACACACACACACACACACACACACACACACACACACACACACACACACACACACACACACACACACACACACACACACACACACACACACACAAATAGGAACATATTTTTTTTGCCACATAATTTCATATACTGTAGTTATTAGCTTATTACTTATATGTACTACATGAAGAGAGGTTTAAAAAATGCTTTGGTTTGTGTAGGCCACAAACTATTTATATAATTATGTAATATACTAATTTCTTCCAAAATACTAACTAAATATACAAGATGTCTGATCTCAGTTAGCCAACACACCCTAAGCAAAGAGGGGTTGGGAGGGTGGCCTAATGGTTAAGGTATTTGCTTTACAAATACAAGGTACAGGGTTTGAATCTCACAGGGGATAACTGGCTAGGCTTAAAATGGCTCGCAAGGGCAGTTAGCCTGGTACTAACCTATGATACTCACACAGGGGTGAGGGTTAGAATAGCAACTGTATGACCAGTATAGTGGTTAGTGAGAAATGTACAATTCAATGCCTTACTTTCGGAATTTAAAAGCGTGTTTATCACATCAACTTCTTTATGTGATCTGACTTAAAAGTGCAGGTAAGTCATGAAAGTCATAGTGCAAAGCAACAATTTTAATGAAAATATTTCCAGAGATTGAAGAAAGTACCCATTCTCCCAATAAATAAGCTGTACATAAACATCAAACATAACAGTTAGAAGGGAGCCAGCATTTCCTTGTAGTTCAACAACAGGAATAGTATTACAGATGTGTTCAGCAGAAATGCTTTATGAAAATGCTGTGCTTTGCTGATTTGATGGTTAGTAAATGTAAACAAATAAGGGAGATGGATTTAGTATAAATGCATACAGAAATAAGCACATTGATTCATGACAAGTAGAATACTTTATGTACTTTGCTGATTAATAAATGTAATCATGTAAGAAGCATTTAAACAACATACGTGATAGGTAAGGAATTGTCCTCTATGACTTCTACATGTAGCAGAAAAGGAGATCATATATAACAAATCACAGGAGAAAAGACAGTTGAAACAATTGACTGACGATGCTTGTGAGTATGCAAATATGATTATGATTCATTCAAAAAAATGTTGAATAATACTTGAATTTTTTTCTTTGTTTTATTTATATTGTATTATAACTAATTCATACACAAAAATAATAAAATAAGTAACGTGTTCAGGATGTAACTGCAGCACAATCCGTATCAAACAGAAATTTCAAATGTGTTACCATTTCTTACATTACTCCTGCTTATCTCCTTAGGATTAGTAGGCTGCAAATGTAAAAATTACCACCTGTTGATATCGTTATCCTGATTGTTCATATCTTTCCTGTATCATTATCCATTTTTTTTCTGAATAAAGACTTAAAAATAAGAAATCACAATTAATAAAGATTGCAGTGATGTATTATGAGTGAACCTATTGCCTCCATTTCTAGTTTGTCTATCTACCCTCCTTCTCTATTTTTCTTATTTTAATTATGTGTTACTTTGTCTTTCTTTTCTCCTTTCTCTCTCATTTACGCTCTTTTTTCTACAGGTCCAGAATCCCTAGGCTCAGTTCAAAGGCATTCCTTCCAGGTCATGGAGTGTTCCCCTTCTGCCTATCCAGGGACATCCTCACAGGGTTGGCGTGGTGGTACACTGGTCCTGTAGGCACCCTGGCACATGGCAGACTGGCAAGGCACACTGACTGTGGGCTTCAGGACTTGGTTGAGGATGTGGTGCAGCAGGTAGTGGACAGACATCTTCAGCCAGTCCAGGATGCTCTTCGGTAGGTGTAAGACTTGTTGCCTTGGTCAGCACCAACCAGTGTGTCACCGCAAACCTCGAGACCCAAAACATCAGAGTCCTCCACTGCAAAACTGTCAGTCAGTGTTAGCTTTTGAGTTCCTGAGGACTGAATGTCTTCCTGTGACACCTACCTCTTCACCTCCTTCCATTCCTAATCCTTTCTTCTACAGCATCTAACCTACCTCCAACTCAAACTATCCTATTACATAAAAAAAAAATCTGAAAAAATGGGGGAGGGGGTCTATCCATCATCAAAAATATAGAACCCCTCTTCTCCTACCTCCTTCAGAACAGCCTTCTTGATGTGCTCCTTCTGCATTTCCCTCTTTGTTATGTCTCCCCTTTTTCAATCATTCCTAAATTCCTCTTTCCACTCTTTTAAAAAACCTATCAAGGTACCCAGATAAGGACACCCCTCCAGAAAATACATAAAACCCACTTTATATTTTCTTAAAACTTAATATACATATTTGTGTTGTCTTAAACAATCCAGTCATGCTTGTGTTCAGCCATGTTCATCTGTTAAACCTAAATACTTCTGAAGTTATATGAGCACTTATGTTTTCACGTAGTTCTTCATACATACTTATGGTTTAACTTCAGCAAGTTTAAGCATTTCATGAATATGGGCATTTTTTGTCAAAAGCTTTCACATTTACTTATTCAGCACAAATAACCAGCGATTAGTGTATTTGCATATAGCCATAGTGGGAATAACAGCTATGCAAGTTCAAACCTTGGGACCATGAATACCACATTTTATTTATTTATGTATGTCTGCATTTATTTATGTATTTCCATTTGTTTAACAGGTAGATGAGCTGGTCTACTGACACTTTTCAAGTCACTGCCCAGATATACAGAGATGAACTTTGTGAATAAGACTTTAATTGAAATATTTACAAATGAAACAATGATAAACTTTGAGCAAAATATCCAGACAAAACATTTACACCTGGTAGCTTAGATTGCATTTATACATGAGAAATAGCATTGATTCCTGAGAATAATATGGGATATATAAATAAGTTTATATAGTAGAGTTTGTATACAGAAGTGCAATAGTGCTATAAAATATCTACTTATACAAATGAGTTTCAGGTGACGTCAAGCAAATACAAAGCACAATATTTGTGGTATTTAGACAAAATTTCAGAAGTCAGTACATTTAGCATCATAATGTCAATGCTCATGTAATGATGTTTTGAATGATTCCAGTGCTACACTGGGTTTCACTTCCTTTAGAGATAATTCCATAAAGCAAATCCTAATCTTGAAAAGGCCCTTTTCTCCTGTTATCTTTTTGAATTTTGGTTGCGCTAGTAGAAAGTCATTCTGACTGTTTCTTAGGGAATAATTTTATTCTCCAATAGATAGAATCATTTTTTGGGGGGATAGTAGCCTAGCCTGAGAAGCAGACTGATTGTAATAGGCAACTAACTGGACAGTTTTAAGAGATCACAATGATACACACACATATCAGCCAGTGGGATAAATGTACATATTCTGTTTTCTGCTGTTCACAGCTTATGTGTGGAAAGTGATAGTACTAAGGAAATGTATAGAACAGTGAGGGAAGACTGACAACTGCCTAGAGAATATGTAATATATGGTAGAAAGGGGAAGGTATATAGAAGAGTGGCTGTGAAGATTTGATTAAACAAACAGAGAATGCTGAATGCAATTGAATAAATAAGCTTTGGTGTTAAAATACCTTGGGTTAAATAGGGTAATCAGTATTAAACCAGTATTTAAATTAAGACAATAAAATTAGTAAAATGGGACTGGGCCAATGGTATTTGAAACATTCAATCACCAGGCTTTTAATTTATGTATTTAATGTGAATGTGATTGTCCTCTTGTGTAAAACCTGATGAAGCAATATTTGAGAAAGCCTGTTTGTATTATTTCATGGTCTGAATAAACTTTTCTTCCATGGTTTCTTGATCCTTTTTGTTTTGATTTTCTGTTGCAATCCAGGCTCAGTTTTACCCACTATACTTTTTTTACCCTCCATTAGTTAGAAGATTCTAACATCACCTCAACTGTATGTTGGCTGTCCCTGATTTTGAATTATACACATGACAACAAGGCAGAATGGATTTTAGCCTGTAAAAACTTGGTTTCAAGGCTTCCTGAAAAGGCACAATATTAAGGAAGATAGAATGATTAGAAGGGTTGCGTGTGATGTTGAAGAAAAAGATAGAGACAAATGGGGGAGAATTCAGGGGTGATGTTAGAAATTTTAAGGGGAAGCTAGGTGGGCAATGATGTAGACAAAAACAGAAGGATGGAGAGAAGAAATATCAGCAATAAGCATATGTAAGTGCTGGGGACCCCAGGATAAATGTAAATAGGATATTAAAGTACTGTCAAGATTTAATATATTAGGAACAGATTATGAATGCAAGGAGACCTTTGTGGTGGGAACAGTCTGAAGCTAGATATGGGAGGCAGAGTTGCCTTAAAGTGTTATATGGCCTGGTGCATATAGTTCTTAAAGAAATTAAACTTTACTTATTGAAGAAGGAAGATGTAACCCTGTTGGTTAACTGGCTAATAGGAAACAAGAACAGAACTCCAAATTGAGGAAGAAGGTGGTTAGACAAGTATATAAAATTCTGGTAGATGTTAGGCAAAAATAGGAATTGTGGGAATAATACTGTATATACGCGGAGGAATGAGGTTTAAAAGAAGATAGGATTTGAATGAGCTATGTAAAGTTTGACAATGATTGGGTAGATTATTTGGATGGCACAATGATGCAGCGGTTTGCATTGTCACCTCACAGCAAGAGGTTATCCAGTTTGATTCTCGGCTGGGGTGCCTTCTGTGTGGAGTCTGCATGTCCTCCCTGCATTTGTGTGGGTTTCCTCTGGGTGCTCCAGTTTCTTCCCACGTTACAAAGACATGCATTTGGAGTGTTTCTCCCCAGGCCCCTGCTGAAAATTGGCTTTGTTCCAAGTCGGACTTTTCCAGTAAACAAATGTCAAATAAATAAAAATTATACTTGATGTATAATGTTTGCAACTAAAATTGTGTCAGTATGGTTTGTGATGTAAAATGCTTGCAGCTAGGATTATGTCAATATGGTATGATTTCAGTTATATAAATGTATGATTGTGTATGCCACAAGTGATAATTTAAGAAAGATGTTTCTTGTTTAAAAAAAGAGGAAGAAGAAGAAAAGTCCTGTAAAAATGGACACTAAAAATAAGGTTTTGGAGTTGTTACAAAGTATATAAGAATGTAAAATGGTTACATGTATTACACTGATAGAGCTGAATGTTGCTTTAAATATTGCCCTATTGTTCGATTGCTTATGATTTAATGAAGTTCAAAATTTCCAATAAAATCATATACTAAAATAAAAAGAACAGTTAATGTCCTTTCTGTTGTGTTGCTTAAAATAGCATGTTTATCAAACCATTCTAATAATGACTCCTTTCCAACTCACAGGTCAAAACCAAGCTACCCCTGCTTATTAAATAATCTAACAAACTGTAAACAGCACAATTTTCTGCCATAATAAAGAAGAACTTCAGACTTTAACAAGATTAATGATACTTGGACTAACAATAAAAATAATCAAAGCCAACCTAAAACTATTTTGCTTTCTATCATTGCTGTATATCAAGAGCCTTGGAATCTTGTGCTCCCCCACATTTGTGGTTTACAAAACCTTCACATATCTTAATATGACCACAAAGAATGTAACTGGTCCTGTTAACTGTAAGAAGAAAAATAGAAGAAAGGAACAGATGTTATCTAACAGAAGTCCATTGATCGGAATAAAAGCCAAGGAGGTAATTTTTCAATATTCACTAGATATCAATAGTTTAAAAAGACACCTGAAATAAGAAACAAAAGGTGTAAAATTACATCACCCATAAATGCCCATTGCTAACAACCACTATGTCATCAGGTCAAGAGAAAAAGTTTAAAGAAAGGTAGCCATCAAAAAGAGAAATATGCTAGTCTAATAATACATCTGATCTCTGCATTGACCGATCCCAGCATAAAGGAGACAGAAATGGTAACAAGTACAGCTCAAACTCTCCAGCTAGAAATGTCAGTATCTGCCAGTATCAGTTTACAAATGAAAGACAAAAAAAAGGAGAGATATCTATACCAGAGGATTGTAGACCCCAAACATCTCCAACGCCCAGGTGAGAACTGCTCTCTCCAAGGCAAAAAACACAGCATCCATGGGACCGGATGGTGTCCCCGGCTGTGTGCTCCACGAACTCAATGAGGAATTAAACCCGCAGTTAGGACAGCTGTTTAATCTTAGCCTCACCTCAGGATACGTACCCAAGGAGTGGCGCACGGCGACTGTGGTCCCACTTCACAAGGGCGGTGCCTCCACCGACCCTGGGAATTACTGTCCCATTAGCTTGACAAGCCTTATCTGCAAAGCCATGGAGAGGATCATAATGGAACTCATAAATAAAGACATAGGGAACTTGCAGACTTTGGATCCAACCCAGTTTGGCTTTGTCAAAGGCAGATCATGCCTTTTAAACTTGGTTGACTTTTTCGAAACAGTCACCAAGGCCATTGATGAGAGTAAGGCAGTTCATACAGCCTACCTCAACCTGGCAAAGGCCTTCGACACAATACCCCACTCAGGTATCATCAAAAAACTCATCAGCTTGAATGTAAACCCATACATCACAAGATGGGTTGCAAACTGGCTAAGTGACAGAACCCACAGGGTCAGAGTTGCTGGTGCCATGTCAGACTCAAAGCCTGTCACAAGTGGTGTCCCACAGGGCTCAGTCCTGGGACCACTCTTGTTCGGCATCTACTTTTCTGAAGTACAAGCAAACACAGGAGGGTTATGGCTGACAAAGTTTGCAGATGACTGCAAACTGGCCATAGTCGAAAACACATCTGACACAGATATCCTTCAGAAGGGCCTCACAGAAATGGATAACTGGTGCCAGAGCCATGGCCTAAAGTTAAACACCAAGAAATGCATAGTCATACCCTTGGGAAAAACAAGGTTACCCCTAGCTACCATATAGGTGGCAATCCACTGAGCACAGAAGAAGTCATCAGGGATCTGGGGACCCAGGTTGACAGTAACCTTTCGTTTGACACTCATGTTGCCAAAGTAGTTAGGAAAACCTTCTACATTGCCCACCTGATCATGAAGGGATTCACATCTAGATCTAGGGAGGTCATCGTCCCCCTGTACTCATCACTCATTAGACCTATGATTGAGTACAATGCCCCATTCGGAATGTATCTGACCCGACACCTGCAGCAGCTGGAAAGGCCCCAAAAGTTCCTCACCAAAAGGATAAAGGGTCTCAAAAATATGTCTTATGCTGCCCGACTGAAAGAACTCCAGCTCTATTCAGTCACATACCGCTTGCTCAGTGGTGATCTGTGCCTGACATATAAGGCCATGTCAAACCCAGATTTGATGAATATGCTTCACCTCAAAAAATCTAGATCCCTCAGAACCACAAGGGCGGGAGACTTAAACCTTGACACGGTTATTAATAGAACGTGCTGGATGGACAGATTCATCACCCAGAGACTCCCTATGCTGTGGAACAAAATCCCGGTACATGTGAGGCAGAGCACCTCGCTGGCCTTGTTCAAGAGGAATCTTGACCAATGGATGGGAGATCGCAGATATACCCCAGGGATTACTTCAGTGTCACTGCTTGACAGAGGCACAGCAAAATAATAGGCATAGTCTTCTTCAAACTAAAGGGGTGGCAAAAGCCACATAACTATGGGCTAGGCTTATAAATGCCCTTGGGCAGATAGCCTAGTATGAACCTATGAACCTATAGTAATGATCCATTGAATTTCAAGTTACTTGCAAAAACTACCGAGGGATAACCACAGCTGTAAAATATAGAATGCAATTGCATGAGTCCATATCAAGATTATAAAAATATCTAACCAATCTTTTTACAACTGTCAGTAAGCTGAAAAAAATAATGGTAGTTATTAACTAGAACACAAAACCACATAGTCATATCTGGGAGTGCTGATACAGCATTCATTCATTCTTATATTACCCACAATCCATTATAAGGATCATTGGAAAGTCAGAGTCCAAATTTCCAGCACTTATTGGGTGGTGGGTAATGAAGAGAAGAAAAAGCAGTTAGGACCAGCTCTGAGGTTAACTGTCACTCCAGACACAAAATATTCACAAAGAACAAGTAAAGTCCGGTGATCACAAACACTAGGCAGGTAATAGTAAGGAGCAAACTTGTTTATTTAGAATACACAAAGCTTTCAGGCCAATGCCCTTCCTCAGTGTGTTATATAACAAACTACTAACATACATTTAAACTATTTTATCTAAACTAACAGTGGCAGTAAGTGGTCTCTCCCTAAGCAGTCTGTCAGCAATCACACTTCTCAGCCCAGAGGAACATATTGTGCTGCACCTCCACCCAGAAACAGTCATTGTGTTCTTCCATCCCTTTTAAGTGACACTACACTCCCAACACATACTCTTCCTTATGAGAATCTCCTCTTATTAATATTGTGCTAGGTGTCCAGTGACACATACTGGGCTGAACATGCTCTGCAGTGCTACCCCTGTATGATAACTCTTAAAACTTTGGATAGCTCACCTAGACTCTTTTCACTCACTGTTAGCATTTTAGAGATATGCTCCAGATTGCCACCCCTGGGGCTTTATAAATCGCAGCCTTTATAAATGCAGCTGAAAATTCAGAGGTGTTAGGAAAAATCATTAACAAAGTTATCCTAATGTACATCACACTTATGAAGTTAATCAGGAGAGTGGAAACAGGAAATTAAAATAATGCACCATATAAGAAAACATGCATCCTGTAAATCAGAGAGTTTTGAATGTTTTAAATGACTTTGTCTGTCAGTTGAATAACTCCATCACAAACTAGGTAGTTGTTTTGTAAATTAGTACCAAGACATTTCTTTTAAATATATTACTACAAAGTGCAAAAGTTAATGTTTGGCTGCTATTAAGTCATATAATGTATTTTAAATATATTGTTGCTCAGAAAGTAGTAATTGTTTATCTACTATTGTGATTCATACTCTTTCATTAATCCAATAGAAACTGACCAGTCATATGCTTACATTCACAGTTTAATCCCTGTTTAAATAAGTTCGTGGAAATGTTCTTCCAGAAAGAAAGTACTTCTTACCCAGCATTATGAACCGTCTCACTATACAGATCTGTTGCTGGGCATTCAATGCCCTGTGTCTCCACATTCTCTGTAGTGCTTCAAAACTAAGGCATGTGTATACAATTAACTGAGAATATCTGCAGATCTAGCTAGTATAACAAATGATTTATCCAAATAATGAATGTTAATAATGGTACATGGAAACTTTAAGGCAGCTAAGGGGAAACAATCATTAATCACTGTAAATTTGGAGAAAACATTTCATGACAAAGCCCTTTTTAAATTCCTTTATAATAAGAATGTTTTCTGTTGACAGCCTGAAAGGCCACTGTGAGACTTAATTTTCAGCCTTCTACATTTACTTCCTTTGTACAGGGACTACACATGAATTTGGAATGCCCATATAACAGCAAGTTTCTTTACAATGGCCCAGACCCTCTTAAGATTGTTAACTCGCTGTATTGCCTGCAGCACAGATTATTTACAGCTCACATCTGGCAACGGAACTGCGCAGTTGCTACATATTTACCATTATGCTCACTGAAGGAACATCAGGCAATAAAGGCTCAATATAGCTGGCAAGACTCCCTGACCCTTTGCAGAAAATGGGAAAAGGGAGGTTGATGATAGTAATGATGGTGTTGACAGAGGTAATCAGTCTTACAATAGGGAAGAACTAATGTTTGCCAACTATGGCATAATACGATGTCTAAGTGCTCACATTATCTTAGCTCTAATGAAAAGAAGGAAAAGTTTTCAGAGGTAATATGTAGGTCAAGATTATTATGGCGCTTGTAACCTAGCATCAGTGCAATTAAAATACACAGATAACAAAAGAAATGAAAGCTGTGCACAGACTATGAATAGTACAAGATCACTGGTATTAAATTACTTTAGACAAAATAATACTGATATTAAGTTAAAAAGTAAATTATTTAACTGTTTGACCAAATGTATCATGCATCTAGTATTCATCAAAAGCCTGAAGCTTGTGGGAACTGACAGCACAGTCTGAGCACCATATGTCTTGTAATATGGTCACATTTATTGCCCAGTGACTGACTGTGGCACAGATATTTTCACCTTTCTAGAGATGTCAAATGGTGCTCTAGCAGTAGTGTTTGTCACACTGAGCACTCCTCACTGATTTATCACATAATTCCACGCAGTGAGAATGACTGATTTACTTTTCAGTTTGCATGATTTGTTTTCAAAAGAAACATGACCACTATGAACATCTACGTTATTAACTCGCTCTCTGTTTGGAAATTCTGTAAAACAACAATGCTGTAAAAATGACTCCTTGCTGTTTGTTTTCTAAATGTAAAATATTGTTTCACTAACTGATGCATTTTTTAAACTTCAGAATGCTGCTTGACAGATGCTCATTTAAATGAGGAACTGTGCAGTGAATGGTGGAAACACCACATTTGTGCAGTTATTTTAGGACAGTCTTGGTGGTATTCATAAACTGGGACTACACAGCTACATAGCAGGTATCTGTGTCTGTGAAGAGAGCCAATACATGTATATGCAAATAAGCTAAGTGCGGGTTATTAGCGCTGAATTAGGAAAAGCAAAAGTGTTTTGAAGAACACACTCACTTACGGTAAAAGCGTAAAGTAACTAAAGTTAAGTGTTAAGTACATATGAAGTACTATGTGAGAGTTGTAGGCATCATATTACTTCATATGTAGTTGGATATTGTGTACAGACACACTATATGCAGTCACATTTGAAAGATGTTAGGCAAGCAGTGAACTGTAAAGCTTTTATTATTAATAGTTTAGAAAATTAATGAGATTTAAAATGGTTTAAGTAGGGGTATCTTTATATGGGCACTCTGTTGGTTATTCTAAAGAATAGAAAAGGGAAGACAGGAACGACTGAAAAAGGAGAGACACAACAAAGAATGAAACACAGCAAGAACACATCAATACGGTTGGTACCAACTATGACAACATTTATTTATTTTATTTATTTTTATTTTACATTTGTTGACCGGGCTAGTCCAGCTGGATCAATGTCCATTTTGACAGTGAGCAAAAATGCAAAGATATTAGTCTAGATCAAGTAATAAAAACAAATAGTGCCATCGCATTAACTACTTAAAATACAAATATGTGAGAATGGGGTATTACATCGTTTAAAATGTATATACATACTTGTAAAAAACAATAGTAGCAGGAGAAAGATTGCAGTTTTGAATAAGGAAATATGATAGTAGAAAAAGAAAGTAGGTTAGTCAGGATTGGTACAAGAGCAGAGCCAGAAGTTGTTCAGATGTAAAAGTTGTTTTTAAAAAGATGAAAGGTGGCTAATTTTGCCTACTAGTTGGAGAAAAAGGCAGTTACCTGCAGAATTAAAATTAGTTTTGATGGTTGATATATAATTTTATGTGCTATTAAGAGTTGTTGATAGATTAGGAAGTTCCAACCAGTAAGTTTTTTAAGTTAGAACAGTGGTGAGTTCTATGCTGGATGCTGTGGCAAATTTAATTCTGTACAGTGAACCAATCTTTTATTAACTGCTTTTATAGTGTTATTGATGTGATAATCATAGTTAAGATTATTATCAATAGGAGATCATTAATAAAGATAGAGAATAAGAGTGGGCCTAGTATAGATCCTTTGAGAACCAGGTTAAGTAGTGCTGTGGTAGTACTATGAAAGGGTCTAAATCATGTTGTTGTTTAGCTAGTAGGGTGTTATGGAGGAGATGGTTAAAGTAGTGTTTTGTGTATACATTTTCCATGATTTGGGTATGATGTGTGATATCTTCCAGATTGCTGGAAAAGTACTTTTTTTATGGATCGGATGTTACTTAGCAGTGAGAAGCATCAGGAGATAGAGTGGTTAGCTAGACTTTGTATGGAAGTAGTAAAGGTGGATTGCTGAAGTTCAAAGTAATAATTATTTTTATCTGAGGGATGGCTTTTTGGTACTGTTTTCTGAGCTCTCTAAAGGTTTGATGATCTGTTGCATGTTGATTAAGATTGCAAGGAATGCTGAGTTGAAATGTTCAACAGCATTGTTAAGTGAGAGGTGTTTTAGAGGTTCTGTTTGAAAACTGTGGGATTAAATTGTTTTTTGAATATAGTGTTCTGTGAGTGGTAGGTAAGTTCAGATTAGTTTTAGCTCTAGTCTAAGGTGGTTTCTTTATTATTTATTCTAGTGGGACTATCAATTAGTTGTTTGAACCAAAAAAGGTATATGGGAAGTAGGGTTAGCATTGTTACATGATTTCCAATCAGTGTTGAAGTCCCCAAGGAATAGTGTTTCTTGAGGAGTTTATTAGAGAGTTGTTCAAGAATTTGTTCTAAAGTGGAGATAACAATGTTATATCCAGGTGGGGTAATTTCAATGTCTTGAATATGCTGAAGAGAGTCTTCAGCTGGCAGAATCCTTCCATCTATGACCTGCTCTAGAACATCTTAAACCAAATCCCAAAGCCCCTGTTTAGTGAGGCTTGTAAGACTGCTATGTGCTGTGGTGCCTGCAAGACTGGTGCCACTGCCCTGACCCTGTGAGGACGTCCCTGGTCAGGCAGAAGGTGAACATTCCCTAACGGGGAGGTGTGTGTCTGGGCTGCTCCTGTCGATTTTGAATATGTAAAAAAAAATGAGCATAATTTATTTATTTATTTATTTACATTTGTTGACCGGGAGTGTCCGACTGGACATAGGTCCATTTTCAGCGGAGGCCCGGGAAGAAAAGCTCCACAATTAAAATAAACAGACAGTAGGTACATTGGATTACATAGTGATTAACAATTTAACATAGCAATTACTTACAACATATTTACAGATGAAGAACATAATACATCAGTAGACAACTAGAATCTTTATCTGTGAAGTACATAACAGACATTAACAAATGTTACAATGAGAAGTTCCTGCTGTATAATAAGTACTAGGCTTATGAGCATCTGAGCTTGCTATAATCAAGGTTGTTAGTGGAGTGGAAAGAAAGGTAGTGGTTGGATGGGGTGGGTGATATTAGAGTGGGAGTTGCAAGGGCATAGCCAGCATGTTTTTAGGTGCGCTTTTAGTAAAGTTTTGCAGTGGGTGCATGATGGTATGGAGGTAATTGTGGGTGGAAGGGAGTTCCATAATTTGGCTATGGTGCAAGAGAATAGTGCTTCACCAGCAGAGGTATTGGCATAAATGGGAGAAAAATAAAATAGGTGAAAGGAATGGTAAATTGAAATAAGAAAAAAAAGGAGAGACACAACAAAGAACAGAGAAATCTTGACGAGTGGATGGGAGATCGTAGGTTTACCACTGGGATCTCTTCTGTGTCCCTACTAGACAGAGGCACAGTAAACTAACCTTAAAAGGGCTATCTTCTGTGACCTACTATACAGAGGCACAGTCAACTAATCTAAAAGGGTGGCGAAAGCCAAACACACTCTGGCTAGGCTTATAAATGCCCTAGGGCAGATAGCCTAGTATCAACCTATGAACCTATAAAAAAAAAGAGAAAAGGGGGGGAGACTAAAGAAAAAATATGCACAATAAATTCACACATCATGTTACACAGCATTTATTTTCTTACTTTCAAACGTTTTTATTTTTGTAAGTCTTTATTGAAACAAAATAAAATGTATGGGAAGTGCGTATGCAGACATGAGACTACTGATGTGGGAAGTATTTATGTGTACATTGCAAGAATGGTATGAGAAGTGCTTATTCATACTTTGGATGAAATTATATGGGAAGTGGTTGTGCACACTTGGGAAGAGATTGTTTTGCTATCAAGAAATGGTGGTATTTACATTTTTCAGTCTATTGCACAAGCATACATGATCATGACATGGATTCATGAACAATCTTATAGGCTTTGCGCAAAGTCTACATGATGCTTGTGTTAGCGAAATGGGGAGCAGAGCTAATCACATATGGATGCTGCTCATCACACAAACACAAATACAAACAAGTGTCATGGTCAGCAACAGTGTTGGTGGCCAGGAAAGCATGATCACACACAGTAAACAAACAAGCGTACCTATGGGCAAACCTGTTAATTGTGCTCATGTGGACAGCACAAAAAGCTACATAAGGCAAATGATGCATGTTGTACACAGGCAGGGAAAATGCACTGTGTACATAAAAATAACATATGCAAACAGTAATAAGTACGGGGATGTGAAACAGTGATGGACAGGCAACTACAATACATGGGTTACCAGACACGAAAAGTGTACTGAGACAATGTGCACCGAAATCAAAGAGATGTATACAGAAATATGTAAGAGGGGAGGGTAAATGTTCAAAATCTAGTGAGATAATTGATGTGAATGTGCTTATGTCACAAAGACAATTTTGTAATAATAAAATTTTGCAATACGTATGTCATACTAATTAATGGTGGTCACACTTCCTAAGCAAATATCGATAGGTAACAGAAGACATGACATTATAGGATGTGACAGTTACACAAATTAACATTGTAACAGAAGGGAATGACATGAGGTCTACTTCTAATAATCAAAATCCCACTTACCTGTCTTTCTTAAGACCAAAACGACATCACCAAAACTGGATTTCAATGAACACTCAGATCACCGACTGAAAACTCCAGGTAAGTAACCACTTGCCCGCACCACACAAAATGAAAAATGGACCAAATTAAACCCACCCATGTGGTTTGCTCCCCCCCACACCCCTATGTGGGAGGCTGTGCTCCCCACCCCCTAACTAAATATACCAACTCAGAGATCGCACTACAGTGGGGAAAGGGGCAAAGTTTCCCATGGTGGCCAAGTCGTTAGTTGCCTGGAGTTTTCAGTCGGTGATCCAAGTGTTCATTGAAATACGGTTTCAGTGATGTCATCTCAGTGTTAAGAAAGTCAGGTAAGTGGGATTTCGATAATTTGAAGTAGACCCATGACATGACATATGAATGTCATTGATATGTTGAGTTGAGATGACAGTCCGCAAGGACATTATGGGATGTTTACACAGTGTGCATTCTATTACTATAACTATTAATATAACATGTTGTTAAATAGTAATGGCTCAGAAGCCACAATCTCCTTTTGCAAGAATCAAACCCATTCTATCATTGTTAACACTAACTTGTATATTAATTGGGTACACCACAGAAACAGGCCTAACACATGCATGATGAGGATCACCCTTGAAGAGAATTATGCATTTTCAATAGTCTAATTGTTATACATCCCATATGTAGGTGTGTGTGATGTCACAAATGTGGGAGCAGAGTGTAACATATGTAATACCCTTGTATAAGGCGTGCCTGTCTGACACAGCTATTGTGCAGACAGATAAGGACAGATGCAAACACCACACTATGATGTAATGTATTCCTCAGAGCAGATTATAGTCAGCATCTGCTACAGGAGGTAACAACGGATATTGTCACAAAAATTAAATGAATGTGTGAATTAAGAAAGGGCCCCTGATAATGAATCTCATATCACCATGTCAAACTGATGGCAACTAAATGAGTATGCTCATGTGCACACAGTTGTGATCAATCCTATATCAACGTTCCATAATCAAGGAAGGTTTCTCTGTATGATTGTGCACATACCACCCAAGAACTAGGGCACACTCATGTACACCACAGGACTCAATGCATGTGCCAAAGTAGGACTCTCACCATGTCATTGGCAGAACAAATGTCTACTGCCATAAAATTCAAAGGTACATTCACTTGTGTTCATGCAACATATCAAGGGATAAGAATGACATGATGTAAGGGCTGTTGTGCAACATCAATACATTCAAACAAATTAATCCCCATGCTAGAACTGAACATTAAGCTCTACAACTCATCCAAATAACAATATGGCTATTAATTACATTTGTCACAGTGGAACTGTTATCACAGCTGTTGAACCCCACCTATATGAAGTCATTCAGTCAGCTGTACTGTATCTGCTTATAATTTTTATCTTCTAAAATTGATGTGGGAAGCCTCTGCCACTCTATATGTACAAAGTATAATGTGTGGGTTGGTGTCTTTCACACAGAACAGGTAAGGACAAAAATGTTTACAGTCACACAATGCTGCTTTGGTACACTTGTCTAAGTGATGTGAAACCAACACCATAGTGGGATCAATGAATGTGCCATTGTAAAAGTGAATTTCCAGTTGTCATATATGTAGTTATGTGAAAGCATCACATCATGTGTATGAATCAAGAAACATGTGTCCCTGTAATTGCTCAGAGAGAATCTTGCTGAATGTCTGACAACATTGCCTGATGCCAGGTATACCCAAACACACCTGTGGCCCCCTGCTGTTGCTGTTAGAACAACAAGGTTTGCTGAAACACAAGCAGAGCTACAGATTTATTTAACAACTGTGACACTGCACATTTCAATGGATGACATCACCATTGTGTAGTACCTTCGTGTTTCCCCTTAAAAATGGTTGTGCAACACAAACACACTGTATCAATATACCTTATATGTGTATTTACAGCATATTCTGCATAGTACAAGGAAGAAACACATATGACAATCATTCCTGCATTTGAACTCCCTACTTATTTGGCTGACAGAATCTACACACAAGTGTATTATACAAACACACAGCAGAAGTTGCATGTGAGCCACACAGCATCTTTGAAAGGATGACATCAGCTGTGGCATGCAACAGAGATGTGCAAAAAGGACTTCTATAGCTATGTAAACTTCTAAATATTGTAAATACTAAGAGGTGTAACACACTCATGCATCCATTTACACTCATGCAGGCACAATCAGAAGACTCTCACTGCTGTGTTCAAACTCCCTACCTATTGACTGACAAAGTCTAAAAACAAGTATACAGTATTATATGCAATCACCACAGGAGAGGTCTGACTTTAGTGGTGTTAGAGTTCATTATTGAAATGACAACCTCATCAGTGTGCTGCAGACAGTATTTATTTATAGACAGAGTGAAAAGGGGATGTGGAATTGATCTCACCACATAAATGTTTCTCATAAGTGGGAGTCAAATGAGCACACCTATTGAATTAATCCTCCAGTGTTGCAATGGCCCCACCATCTCACACACACAATTTGATTGTTGTGAGATTAGAACCTCATACCTATCTAGCTACATAGTCTAGAGGACAGAGTACTTAATGCAAGTGCCACTGCAAAAGGTTGAATTTAGTAATATGAGAGTGCATTTTATAGAGGATGAGATTAGTGTGGTGTTGCAGAGAAAATAATGTTGGGAGAAGGGTCTGACATTGATGTGGACTCACCCTGCAATGTAAAATTTACTGCTGGCTACTATTTTATTGAGGCTAGTAATAGTTAATGTCATATTTACACAATTTCACACACACACAAGTTGACTGCCGTGAAATTAGAATCCCACTATCTATCTAGCTATGCAACCTAGAGGTCACAGTACTTAATGCAAGTGCCACTGCAGAAGTCTGACTTTTGTAGTGCATGCCTACACTTTCTAGAAGATGACATCAGCATTGTGTTGTTGAGAAGATGATATTGGGAGAAGGGTCTGACACTGATGATGAGTCACCCTGCAGTGTTCAGTTTACTTCCTGCTGCTATTTTAATAAGGCAAGCAGTAGTTAATGTCATATTTACACAACTCCAGACACACACACACACACACACACACACACACACACACACACACACACACACACACACACACACACACACGTTGATTGCCATGGGATCAGAACTCCCTATCTATCTGTCCAATCTAGAAGGTACAGTACTTATCATAGAATCATAGGAGATTACTAAGCTATCGATCCAGAGGTCATTTTAAGCCTAGCCGTTTGAACCCAATGTAATAATGTAGAGGTGTTAGTCAATACCCAAGATTGCATTTAGTGATGATTGCCTGTGTCTAGTAGGGTTGTGGGTGCTACCCACAGTAATAATTTACAGTGCCCGATCCACTCATCCAAGTTCCTCTTGATCAGTGTCATATAGGTGCTCTGTTTCACATGAATTGGTAGCCTGTTCCAAAGATGTAGCAGTCGCTGCGAGATAAATCCCTCCAGCATGTCCTATTTAATTCGCAGGCCATATTTAAGTCCCTGGAATGGGTAACTCTAGACCCATTTGATTTATGGATATGCAGTAAGTTTATTAGGTTTGGGTCTTAGGTTGCTCTGTAGGCCAGGCGTAAGTCTCCCCTAAGAAGTCTATACGATATGGAGTATAGTGACAGGGATTTTAGTCAGTCCATGTAAGGCACATGCTGGAGGCCCTTGAAGTACTTTGTTAGAAACCCCTGAGGTTTCTCTAATTGCTGTAGATGCTTAGTACAGTACATACAGAATGGGATGTTATACTCAATTATGGGCCAGATAAGTGCCGAGTATAGGGGGATTATAATTTCTTTTGCTCTCTAGGCAATGCCTTTACTAATCAAGTGAGCTATGTGGAAAGCTTTCCTTACAATGGTAGACACATGGTGGTCGAAGTTAAGGTCACAGTCAACCTGTGAGCCCAGATCTCTTAACACTTCATGGGTATTTGTTATTCATTTGATAGTGTGAAGGGACATTGTTTGTACCAAAGGAAATGATGATGCATTTCTCTGCATTTAGTTTGTGACTGTGACTAATACATCAGAAGTTAGTCTGCGTGAGACCATCCTGGAGTATACTGACATCATTTGGGGATTCAGTGATTGCACCTAGTTTGTATTCGTCTGCAAACCTGGTCAGCCACAACCCTTTAGTTTTGAACTGAACTTCTAAGAAGTATATATCAAACAGCAGGGGTCTAGCACTGACTCCTGTGGCACCCCACTGGCAGCAGGTCTACTGGTTGATGTGGAGTCACCCACTTTGATAATGTGTATTCAGTTTGTGAGCCAGCTGGCAACCCATCTTACAGCAAAGGGGGTTTACATTCAGTTTGTAAGTTTATTGGTAATTCCTGAATGTGGGATTGTGTTGAAAGACTTTGCCAAGTTGAGGTATGCTGTTTGCACAGATTTGCCCTCATGAATGGGCTTGGTCACACTTTCAAATAAATCCACCAGATTCAACAAGCAATATCTGCCCTTCACAAAGCCAAACTGAGTAGGGTCCAGGGTTTGGAGGTCACCTATGTCTTTATTTATGAGGTCCATAATGATACATTCCATGGCCTTACAGATGAGGCTGGTCAGGCTTATGGGTCTGTATTTTTCCGCAGGTCTGTTGCTAGGCCACCTTTGTGTAGGGAAATAACTATAGCTGTTCTCCATTCCACAGGAACAACCTCTGTGGTTAGGCTATGATTGAAAAGGATACTTCGTGATGATTCTGGTTCATGTTTTAGCCTGTTTGGAAGACAGCCTGGGATGTCATCTGGCCCCATAGAGGCTGTATTTTTTGCCTTGGACAGGGCTTTAAGGACCTGCTCTTCAGATATGTAAGGTGGGGTGGGGGGTTTGGGGGAGGGTATTTTGTAAGTTAGGAGGGGATAAGAAGTGAAATTTTCACCAAGCCTATCCACTAGCAGGTTCGATATCTCTGTGGGATCAATGTATGTGATACCATTGGCCATCAGTTCTGCACATGCTTGGGTCTTACCCTTTAGGTTACATACATAGCTGCAAAAGGCCTTATGGTCATCCTTTGCAGTACTTGCTAAATTTCTCTTAAAGGATCTCTTGGACGATTTGGAAAGTTGTCTTATTTGCCTGAGGAGGGTGCTTTCCATTGTTGAGTTATTTATTTTTTTTGTTTTCTTGGACAGCAACTTTTTGCATTTATTGTAGAGTTTGTTGATGCTGGAAGTCCACCATGTCAGCTTGATTTTACTTGGGGCTCTGGCTTTGATTCTATCTAGTACAGCTGAGTTTATACACTTATGCAAGTGATTGTACAGGGCTTTAGTGTAAGCTTTGGCATAGTTACCACTTTCAGCTTGGGGTGGGGCTTGGAATGCATTTATACCTTCACCTAGGAGGGTATAGTTTGCCTTAGTGAAGTTTTTTAGTCTGATTTCACCATTTTTGAGTTCTGGTGTTAGTGTCAGTTTGATTAATTTGTGGTCACTTTTAACTAATGAGGGTCCGACAGTTGCAGCAGTGCACCTGTTCTACATGTTGGTTTGGAACAGATTTAGAATGTTTGTTCCTCTTGTTGGGGTATGGACAATTTGCTCCAGGGCATTTGAATTCACAAAGTCAAGGCTAGGTTTCCCAGTTGATGGTGGGATAATTGAAATCCCCCATAACCAGTGTGTTCGGCAAAATTTGGATTGTCTTCAGTTTGGTTAAGTAGGCTTCATTGGGGTCATGACCCATGGAGAGGGATCTATAACTGGCTATGACTTGAATGGGGGTTTTACCCACTGTAATCTAGACCTGGAGTAACTCCATGGAGCTGTCCAGTCTAACTAGACATGAGATGAATCTAACTCTAATATAGATTGAAACACCACTTTCTTTGGTTTTCATACGTTCCTTTTGCAGTCTAAAGGTGTGGAAGGCATTGTAGCCTTGCAGGGCTCAGGTACTCTCTGGGGCCTTAAACCAGGTTTCTGTGACTGCAGAGACACCTACATCTTCTAGTGATAGAAGTGCTTTCATGGAGTGCAGATTTGGGTTTAAGCTCCTAGCATTTAGCAGCATGACCCTTATTTTGTTCTGACTGGTTAATTTTATGTTGGTAATGTTGTTTTCGAGACCTTGCCTAAAAAGGCACAACTGGGGAGGTGAGAGCCTTTGCCAGCAGCAGAAAGCCTAGGGATGCCAGGTGCAAACCATCTCTGGCAAAGCAGTGAGGTTTGTCAACCATGGCTTCTTAGGCAAACAGGAACTGCAGCCCCTTGAAATGACACCAAAACCTAAGCCAATTATTGAAATCAATCATGTTTTTTATACTGTGGCACCATTCTAGGTGAGGGTAGTATGCTGCTCAAGGCTAGGGACATACCTGCCTGGGACACATACTCAGAGAACTCGACCATGTCTCTCTTCATATAGTCCAGTGAGGTATGTCTCAGGTCATTCAAACCAACATGAACTATGAGAGAGCCATAATGGTACTTGTTGCTGAGAGACCTGAGTGCTTGAGTGATTTGGTGAATTCTGGCACCAGACAGGCAGCTGACTGTGACTTTCTCCTTGTCCAACCTGGTGAATGGGACATCTGTGTGGCTTACTACTGAGTCTCCAATGGCAGGAAGACTTGATGTTTAAGTGTTACACCTTACGGGCTTGGTGGGTGAGACACTGGTGTTGCTATGTGTCATGGGTGCTGTGGAGATTGTGTTAGCTGTAGCAGACTTGTGTTTTGAAGGTCTCTGGTATTTTGATAAGTTTTTTGAGAGAACCTCCATATATGTGGATTTACGTGTTTGGTGCATACTATGAGTATAAGTACTGGTATGTGTATGAGTAGTGGTAGTATGTAAGCATGTAGTGGTGGGTGAGTTGACAACCTTCTCAGTGTTACTGTTTTGAGTGTGAGAGAGAGATTGAGAGTATGGATTCTTGATTCTTGGTGTAAATACATCTCTCACACTCTGTAGTATACTGTGTTATTATTAGAGGGCTGTCTGTGTACATGGGGCAATTGCTACACTGCCTCAAGAGACCCAAGTCAACAAGGTTGCCAGGAGAAACATGGGTAGTCCAAATGTCCATAATGCTAGGTTGAAGACTGTTATCACTAGGGGGTGGATTTTAGGAAATGATCACGGAGGAGCTCAGTGAATGGATATTTCTGTCTGGGTTTTAAGGGGAAATTTGTTGAATTCAACTGTCTTGTAGCAGTGTGCAGTGCTGAGAGATGTGCAAACAAGCAGAAACCTGCTCAGATGCAGGTCCTGAATAGCAGAAACTAAAACCTGAAAAAAACTCTAACAAAATTCAAAAGGACCAATAAGGATGCTTATTCCAAGCCCTAGACCAACCTCCCTTTACCAGTCAGGTGCCAATCAAACACAATTCTCTCACAACAGTGCGGATAGACCCCTTCCAATCCAAGATGGCCTAGAAAATGTGGTCAGAACAAACAAACCACTACAAACAGTTACCAGAAGAGCAGGTCTGGATCTGGATTATGCCACAGTTACTAGCTACTCTAGTTTCAGTGGGAAACAATAGATAATATTTAACACAGCAGAAAAATAGCAGTGAGACACAGAAAAAACATTTAAAACAGCATAACATCAGCTAGGATGCTCTAAAGAATGATTTAAACAGTTAACAGATCAATTAATTAAGTACTGCTTGGTGGGAAAACCAGAGCAGGAAGAACAGACAGCTTTAAAAGAGTGAACAAAATACCAGTAAATACTTAAACAGAGGAAACAGCAAGAAAGCTTGCTAAACAGTGAAAACAACAATAACATTTGATTTTACAAGACAGTGTAGCAGGCAATTGCAGTATAACAGTGTAGTTTAGTACACAGTAAATAAATACAGTGTAAAAGTAGGTGACAGGCAAAAAAAGCGCAGTAAGTAGTATAAGTAAGCAAAAAAAAAAAACCAGACAACTTATGTTTTTGGAAGCTCAGAAGATTATAGTCATCTGGTATCTCAGCTCAGAGTTGTGGCTGGTATCCCACCTCAGTTCAACTCGGTAAAAACAAGCATAAATGCAGAAGTCTGACTTTTATAGTGTGAGACTACATCTCCTAGAAAATGACATCAGTGAAGTGGCGCAGAGAAGATGATGTTGGGAGAAGGGGTCTGACACTGATGTATACTCACCCTGTGGTGTAAAATGTACTGCCAGTTACTATTTTATTGAGGACAGCATTAGTTAATGTAAAAATTTACACAGTGCCATACACACACACACACACACACACACACACACACACACACACACACACGCTAACTGCAGTGAGATTAAAACCCCTACCTATCTAGAGGACACAGTACTTAATTATAGTGTGAGACTACACTTGCTAGAGGATGACATCAGTGTGGTGTTGCAGAGAAGGTGATGTTGGGAGAAGGGGTCTGACACTGATGTGGAAACACCCTGCAGTGTAAAATTAATTCCAGGCTACTGCTTTATTGAGGCCATCAGTACTTAAGGTCATATTTACACAACTCCAAACACACACAAGTTGACTGCTGAAAGATTAGAATTTCCTACTTATCTTGTAATGCATTCTAGAGGAGACAGTACATAACGCAAGCACCCCTGTAGAAGTCTGACTTTTATAGTGTGTGAATGCACTTTCTAGAGGATGACATTACCATTGTTCATAGGTTCATAGGTAGGTACTAGGTTATCTGCCTGAAGGCATTTATAAGCCTAGCTGGAATGTGTTGGCTTTTGCCGCCCCCTTAGATTAGTTCCCTGTGCCTCTGTCCAGCAGAGCCACTGAAGTGATTACTGGGGTAAACTTTCTGTTTCCCATCCACACGTCAAGGTTTCTCTTGAAGAGGGTTAGTGAAGAGCTCTGCCTAATGTAGATTGGAATCTTGTTCCAGAGCATGGGAAGTCTCTGTGTTGCAGAGAAGATGATGTTGGGAGAAGGATTTGACACTGATGAGCCCTTACCCTGTAGTGTAAAATTAATTTGAGGCTACTGCTTTACTTGAGGCCATCGGTACTTAAGGTCATGTTTATATAAGTCCGTAAACACACATACACACACACACACACACACACACACACACACACACACACACACACACACACACACACACACATTGACTAATGTGAGATTAGAACCCCCTACCTATCAAGATATACAGTCTAGAGGAGACAGTACCTAATTCAAGTGCACCCAGCTGTCCAACTTCTACACTATGACAGTACAGTGTAGATAGGATTAGCTTCTCATTATGGGTCAAAATAGATATTGTGTAAATTCATGACTGAAAGTTTTGTGCAAATTATTTGTTGAAATGACAGAGTAAGTGCAATATTAGGATAAATAATACATACATACTGCTGAGCTATGTCAGCTCTGCTGTCATTAATGTATACTGCAGAACCGAGAGTGACATGTACTTACCTGTCTTGCGTACATGAGACACACACACACACACACACACACACACACACACACACACACACACACACACACACACACACACACACACACACACACACACACACACTTGTGAACCACAGGATAGACAATGATTCATTCATGGATCATCAGGTTATGATGAAGGTATTTAAACATTAATAAATGGTAGTGATATTTGCAATGATATATGCTCATGCTTGGGCAATGTGGACTGTCAATACCAAGCAATACTTAATGTTTCAATGTAGGAGAGATAAAAAATGATGATTTATGTACTTCGAGGATGTATGTAGTTATATGTTATTTGTGTCAGTGCTGCAATGCAGTCCAAACTGTCCAGAATGAAGTGGTTAGTTAGCCACACAGTTAGCTGCATTTCATGAGTACATTAAACAGTTTCCATGTAATGAAGTAATACAATCCACTAGCAATACTTATTTATGTTCCAAGTCTCTTCTTGAAGCACAATGCAGAGAAATGTGTTTGTGCGAATGCTGGCAAAATGTTAGCGCATGCATGATTATACTTCGATGTGTTGAACTAGGACTGTGAAGTAACACTTTTTAGTGGTGTTCAGTGGTGCTCTGCATGGTGTATTATACCTTTCCATGCTAGCTCCAAAGCTAATTTCAAAAATTAATTGTTGTTGCCCATTTGCTCGACAGTACACTTTGAGCAAACAGTTTTCTACTGATGGAAAAAGGGAAAAACTTTAATTTGGTTTGCCTTCTACAGTGCAAACAGGCTTAGTGGCAATGTGTGGCTGCCAGCACTCTGGACAGTACTTAACGGAGAAAATCCACCTATCAACCTATCTTTCTCTGTGGTATAAAGTGTAAACTCTCTGAGCTAAATGAAACAGCTGAGTTTTAGCAGGGTTTGACCCAGTAAGCAGCTCATTTTACAAATCATGTCAGAATGTGATTAATATAATAACTTTTTCTCATGACTTTAAGAACACCTAGGAATGACTATTTTAAATATGTTGCCTGGCCATATTGTGTGTGTAATACCTACCAAAATAATCTGTCATACCTACTACATACAAGTCGCGCTTCAAGGGAAATCACAAGTTAACTGCGTGTGGAGTGCAATGTAAAGCAAACGCTCACCGTATTTTGCAATAACGCTTGCAATGACATTTAGCAACCACAGAGTACATTTGCTGTATGCCAGACCTCGCTCAAATGCTGCGGACAATAAAAGGGGCTTAGACAGATACAAAAGCAACTCATTCACAGGAAAGACACTTATGAATTTCATCTAGTGCTGGATTTAAATCATTGTCAAGTTGAAAAATTAAGCTTACAGACCTGATTATCATCTACACACCCCAACAAGGAAATCATACTGCAAGCCTCTCAAACTCACACCTTTGAAGCGCCAGTGATAATATATTCTACCAATGGAAGATGTAGGTATTATTCTGCAGCAAAGTAATGGCAGTCTCAAAATGTCATAACATGGCATTTACTTCCATTAGCCTAATGAATAGTCAACAGTACAAAGGGGTGAGAGATGAAATGAAGATAGAGACAGGTATACAGACTCCCATGAAAGGGTGGTGTTATGGGTCATTAATGCACATCTTTATGGTGTGTCCTCAGTATCCATCAGTCATGCTCTGTATCAATAAGTGATGGGTCTGGGAATAAAGAAGCTGTAGGACTGGCAAAACCTGATGAAGACATGAGTAGAAAAAGGGTGATTTATAAAATAAATCTTCCTTATGCTAATGGATGCGTTGGAAAATATTTATCTGGATAAAAAGTAAGATATGTGTCATGAAGCATATCATAGAAGTACAACATTGCAGTGTGAAATAATGTGACACCCATCTAGAATTGAACCCTTGATGCTATGAGCAAAAATGAAGCTTCAGACAACTGACTAATGTTAACACTCCACAGAGAATGTTGCACTTGGCTTCATCCAGTAGTCAAACTACTGTCACAGTAACTGTTGCCAGTGGTTTCCTGTATTCTACCTTTACTCTGTATTCTGATACTGCAACATGTTTAAGCACCTTTGAGAAAGGATAACTAGACTGTTGCTGGTGATAGGAACAACTGACCAGTTTTTGCCAAAGGACATGAACAGCCATTCACCGTCACTTGACATTGGTGAGTGATGCCAATGTCTGCAAATGCCGAGGGGAAAAAGTGAAGGCTTTTTTATGGACCTTTGCTTGAGGATAACTGGACTGCTGCAAGTGATAGCAGCAATTGACCAGGTTTTGCCACAGAACATTAACAGCCATGCACAGTCATTCAGCATTGGTGCATGATGCTAAAGTCTGCAAATGCTGAGGTAAAACAAGTGAAGGCTTTCTTATGAGCCATGCCTGCCCATGTGTTGTGTGTGATTCTATTTTTCAACCAGATTAAATGTGTGAAAATGGGGTTGACAGGAAAGTGCTGAAATAGGGGGAGGGGGGACAACCAGAGGGGAGGACAGAGGTGAAAGAATAGTGAAATTTGCAGGAAGGTTGTGGGACAGAACCATAACCAGCTACTTCTTCAGAACATAAATGTGGAAGCACAGCCACAATTTGCTGAATTTGGCCTGTCACCACACCAAGGGTAGGTGACAACAACAGAATAAAGTTGTACAGCCAAAAAGCATGCACAAGTGAAGTGCTGAGCTATGTATGGGTCATTATGTTTTGTACGACAGGTGTAAATTTTTTACTGTTTTTTTTCTTTCAAAGAGAGAAGAATGTTGAGGAAGGCACTTAGGAATATGAGGGTCAGGTAAGCAGGTTAGGTGAGGAAGCAGGTGCAGACATACAGGACAAACAGACAAGGATGGTAATGGACACAAAAGGTTGTGGGATACCATGATTGGGGTTAAGTAGGGGACATCAGAGATGCACCCACCTCAAGCCTGAGAACAGTGAGAGTATTCCTCACCCTCAGAACTGTCATCACTGTCTCCTGTCTCAGTTTCCCGTGTTAGTGCTTGACATGGCATAATCTTAGCAATGTGATGAAGCACCTTTTCTACATGTCCAATTTGGGCACCAACCCCCCTTTCCATTATGCCCTTCACCAACCTTGTCAGCTTTTGTCAGGTGATGAAATCACCCCCTTCCCCAGTACTACTCCCAGATGGTAGCAGTGCACCAGCTGCCAGGGCAGAGATACCTAATGCAGATGGGGCAGTTAGGGTAGGGGTTGTGGAGGCAGTTCTGACAACTTAGGACGCTGAAGTGTTGGGTGTCAGTGCTGCAAACTGTGGAGGGATGGTGGGCTGATTCGCAGTGGTCGGTATACTTCTCTGTGCTGCATGCCAGTTTTCAAAAGCAGAAATGAATATCAGCAGAATGTTTTAAGACATATAAAATATCCCCTCCAAAAACAGAAAAAGAAGTTAGAGAGAAGAGGTGGGGTGAGACAAAAAAGAGACAGCATTAGATCCATGATATATCACGACTATATAATTTCAGAAAATACGCAGTTATGATTATCCAGTCTATACAACTTTGCATCATTCAAGTATGCTGAAAAGGTCTTACTCTGTTGTACCATTAATCAATTGCACTGCTGTGATATCATAAATACAGCTATTTATTTCACTATTGCCATACTGCATACAATTACAATAGTTATTATGCTTACAGTAAGACCTGATGCATACGCACCTAGTGTCTCTCTGAGGTGAGTTAACCTCTCTTGGTGCAATGTCTTCAGCAGCTGTAAAACACAGAAAAAAGAAAAAGACATGAAAGCATATTAAATATGTTTTTGCTGGGTACTGTATTCTGTATCATTTAATATAGATAAGCCAGTATAGTTACACAACTGAGGGATGTTAGCAGTTCTAAACTCCTCTTCCCATCAGGTAAAGATATCCTTGCACTGTTTGAGGTCATTATAGTAGTGACAATTCTCTCTAGTGCATGGAATGTGATTTGCATTGGAGACAGCCTTGGCTAACCTGTTCCATGCCTCGCTCTTATACTGAGACCCAGTATAGTCCCCTGCAGTGGCCTACAGCTGTAGTACTTCATGACGAGTGCCACAAAAATCCTGGGCTCCTCAACACTCCACCTCTGTGCTCTGAATTTAGTACTATCATCCCCCACACCAGCCATGCCTGCAGAAGTCAAGGAGCAACTGTAGTATGAATTGGAACCAAATTACAATCTTATGTTTAACAGGTGCTGCGCAAACATGAACAACTATGCCAACTGCATTTGTACAATGGAAAGTATAGAGAGGCATTTGCAAACAAAGAGGAAGGTATTTTATCAAACAGTGAAGGTGTAAAACATGGCAGTCATATTTTCCATGTGTGATGCACAATCTATTCACACTTTTTCAGATGGTCAACATTGACAGGCCCAGTTGTGTTTTGGAGGTTAAATAGGATGACTTGACACATAACTTTCGAGAATTGCACACTGTAAAACTGTAAAAAGTTAGTTAACTAATGTGGGAATCAGATCTGAGGAAGAAAAAATGCATATATTTCAAGCAAAGTGATTATTTGTAAGCACTACAAGATAACTCTTTTTCAACCATGCTCATTACAGATAAACTGCATCCACTGTGAGTGGAGATATACATCAGATAGGCGTGTATGTGTGTAACTTTAGGAAGTCTTAGGAAATGCATTGCCCTCAAAGAGTCATTATTAATGTTTGTGAGATGTTTGGACTTTCATGAGCTGATTAATACAAGCTGGGATATGATATATACATACTTCACTACACATACTGTCCTAAACACAGAGCTGGGCTATGTCAAGACAGAATATGATTTTAACTTAAATATTCTGCCCATCATAGAAGTGAAGTTTATTTTCAATTCATAATCATGATTATCCTGCTTAAACAATTACAGACACATTCACCTCCACACTTCAGTTACCCAACTCTTCTTTCCATATTCTATCCCCTACTACACTACCATCCCCTTCAAACTCACACACACCTGCTACCAAATCCACATCTCAATACTTACTATTCTTCTGTCACTTCCTTCATTATATTATGTCCTTTTTAACCCCCCTTCTTCTTCTCCTATATAATGTCACCTCTCTATACCAAACGCTTGCAAGTGCTGTCCTTACACACTACCATCTGCACTGTCCTAATACTATCCTAGTACCTAACTTACTGTCACATTTAGCTTCACAACACTTTCTCCTGTCCTACAGATACAGATCTTCAGTACCATGACCCACTACCTCTCAGCCTTGTAATTGCTTCCAAACTATACAACACCACTTACACAGTATACTTTCCAAACAAATATATTCTACTTTTTCCGAAATTTCAAACTTCTCTCAACTATACCAAACTCATAACTAAACTCTCTAAATTTCTTTTACACTTCTCTATACAACTAAAGCTGTCTGAAGATATACACCCAGACCCTTGTCCTGAATGTGACCAACAGCAATCTATCAACCGCGCCACTCTACCACCCAACCAAGGACATTAACTTCCCATAGTAGCTCTAACGTCCTGCTCATTAACATGATCAATAACATTACCTAAAAAGATTGTAAATAGATAAACTAGCTGTATTAACTAACTGTATTAACCCATATCCCTATATATCTTGATTGTAATAATTACTGTTGTAAGTGATTATCGACTGCCAATATGTCAACAGAGCTGCCTTGTAATTTGTAAGCTACACTTCCATGGAAATGTAATGATCACTGTAGTTCATTTTTTTTTGTAAAATTTTTTTTTTACTCTGTGGAGCTTTTCTCCCTGGGCCTCCAGTGAAAACAGAAACCTGGTTGAAACCTGAAATTACCAGTAATGCAATTCTTCCTCCAGTTTATACTATACATAGACGTGACAGAAAAAACAAGTGTTGAGGTGGTATAGCCTTAATGTATAAACAAAACATAAAAAGTAGAACTTCTAGAACCAAGCATGTCAGATTTCAATAACACTGAGGTACTACTTACTAAACTTGAAATAAACTGCAACAAATATCTAACCATAATAGGTACTTATATCCCTCCTGGCAACAATCCCAACAAAACAGAATATTTTTTACATTTGATATCACTAACATTCGCACAAGAAACCATTATAATGGGTGACTTTAATACTGATGCACTGCTAAGACTCTGATTAAACCCACTAACTACATGGATTCACCCAGGTCATACTCTCCACAACCAGAATAAACAAGGCTAGCAACAGGCATTCTATTCTACAGTGGATTCTAATTAACAAACCCGCTCAAGCCTACCAATCAGGCTGTCTTCCTGATAGCATTAGTGATTATCTCCTAACCTACTTAGACACCATCTTCATCCCCACAGAAATATTACGTAACAGCAAATTTGAAACAAGAAAACACTTCAATAAACCATTAACGCCATCTTACAAAACTGTGACTGGACCCCACTCAAAAAGTACCCCTAGATACAGCTGAAGATTATTTCAACACTACCTTCCTTGGAATACTAAACAAACTAGCCCCATGTAGAAATGCTAGAGTGAAATCCAACTTCACCCCTTGGTTAACAAAAGTTACTAAAAATTTACTAAAACTAAGAGATAAAGCCTGGACACTATTGCACATCAACAAAAGTCAAGTAAACCTAGAACACTATAGACAACTTCAAAATAAAGCTAAAACCCATGTCAAATTAGACCAAAATTCATATTATGCTACTATAGAGCAAAAGAACCACAACAATCCTAAAAAAATCTGATTCCCCATAAATGAACTCCTTTGTCCAGGGCAATCCTCCACTCCTACCCCTTCAACCACTAAAAACAATAACAGCATACCTGCATAATTTAACTTTTTCTTTACAAATACTATACGCTCACTAAGTCCCACTGCAATGCACCTCCAACTATTCCATCCATACCCAATGACAAAACTGACTCCTTCCTTTTTAAACCAGTCCAAACATACACCATAAAAATTACTGTCTAAACTAAAGCTCACAACCCTTGCAGCTGATAACCTACCCTCAGAATTCTTAAAGCTAGCAGCAGATGCCATCTCCTACCCAGTCTCTAGTCTCATCAACCACGCTATATCTAAACAACACGTTCCTCTAATCTGGAAAATATCTTACATAATCCCTCTGCACAAAACTGGCAGCTCTATTGAGTTCTCCAATTATAGACCCTAACTTATCTCCCCTATCCAAAGTCTTAGAAAAATGTGTTAGAACTTCTTTCATTGTTGCCTGGTTTGGATTACTTCTAACACCATCTGACATACAAAGCTGATATAAGTATATTTTTTGCACTTGCTACAACTGTTTCAGTGATATTTAATAATTATGTGCTTAGTTTTGCTAAGTTTGTATGTTAAACTGGTTTCTGCTTACTTCTGAACATTTACTCTGTGTTTCAGTGATATTTAATAATTATGTGCCTAGTTCTGCTAAGTTTGTGTGTTAAACTGGTTTCTGCTTACATCTAAACACTTACTCTGGATTAATTTGATTTTACCTCCCATACACTCTGTTGTTGTTGTGTTCTTATAACTTGTTGACTTTTGGTTTACCCACCACTTATTATAAATTTGTTATTGGTACACTCTGCCCAGTCCCATCACATAAGCTCTTTCTACTGAATACATTGAGACTATTTGGGATGGCCCACCCCCTTTAGGGTTGCCACCTTTGCAAATGCCAAAAGTGGGACATTTTTTGTAGAAACGTCAGATTTTGCAGGGCAAAATATACCACGGCCAGTACAAAGGACAGAACTTAACTTTTTTGCCAGAATAAAAGCTTATTCTTGTAGCATTTAAGCTGCTTATTCTGTTTCTTATAACATTTAGGTGCTTCAGATACAAAATAACTGCTTTATACAACTACTAAAGAAAATATAGGAAGTATTTTTGTCCTAAAATCTCAGGACATTTGCCATTTTTTCAATTTTTTTGCAGGATGCAACTGCCCAAAGAGGGACTGTCCCTCGCAATGTAGGACAGGTGGTAACCCTAACCCCCCTTAGCTCTTAACCTTGAAATATCTTATGTTTCCTCCCTTTCTAATTGACAAAAATAAATAAATAAATAAAATTTACACTCTGTTCAGCTGCTTTTACTAGTTTAATACTTTATTTTGCTTTTGCTGCTGTTCTTAAAAGTGTTCAATTCCATTTATACTGCCTCTTTTATTACTGCTTGTTAGTAGCCTGATTACATTGAGAACATTGTTTGCCAGATTGCTGCTTTATGCTCTGTTTTTGCTGTTGTGACTGTGATTTTAAGCACTTTAATTTTCAAATACGTCTGCACTTAGCATAGGCTAGATTCAGTCTTATGGAATCTAGACTGCCTTGCATCACTTTAGCACTAAAACCAACTCTTCACTGAGATACTGAAAGATCCGAGGCATCTGTTGCTCCCTACTGTCTTTGGAATTGTCAGAACTGTTTTTGGCCACATTTTAATGCATAATGTACTAGTTCGGCTGTAGCATTGCCCAGTTCCAGGCTTGCTTTTTCTGGGTCTGTTTTGTAACCTCTGAGCATCAAATTCAAGCCGTCTTTGTTGGAAAGTCCCTCTCTGTACCCTTGTGGGAGGAGGAGAGTTCTATCTGGGTCCCATCTAATTGATGGTGATTGTACTAGAGCTCAGAGAGTGTGTCCTTATTTGATAGTTTGAGTTAAAGGGGTTATTCTTGTTTTATATAAGCCATGAGTCTGTGCTTCTTGCGTGTGGTGCACAGTCGTGCACGACCACGTCATGGTAGTTACCATTGGTAGTTACAGTAGCAAGTACTTTGCTTGTTAAATTTTCCCTTAGCACTTTGCTTGTGGGCATCCAGAGATTTTTCACGGCTCAGTGCTACTGTCAGGTGGAACACTAAGCCTAACCTCAGAGGTTCCAACACACCTCTCATCCACTAGCTATTCCTAAGTGTGACCTCTCTTCCTGACCATATAAATTTACCTGACACTATGGATGTACAATTTCCCAGAGTTTCTCCAGCCAGGTTGGTTGGCATCAGCATCCTGGGACAGTGTAGTAACTGCCTCATGTTTATCGACAACCGTCTGCTCCTAGACCACACAAAATTACATGTGAGAGATGCAGCTATATTAGGAACCTCAAATCCATGCTCTCTCACACACTACTCAGCACATATGACAATGAGCGGGTCATCAACATGCACACCTCACCTCCTATTCTACCCAAACCCACATCCCACATACCTACATATGCTGAGGACCTCAGCAAAAACGTACCTAAACACCAGAGACCTTCCAAACACAAACACAAGCAAGCTACACATAATACGTCCGCTGCAGAACACAATACACATAATATCTCACATACCAGTGTCTCACCTGTCAAGCCCTTAAGGCAAAACACAAAACCAAACATATTAAATATAGGTGATTCCATCATGAGACACACTGATGTCGCTCTCGCCAGGCTGGATAAGGAAAAGGTCATGGTCAGATGACTGTCAGGTGCCAGGATCAGCCATATCACACATGCACTCAAGTCTCTCAACTACAGGTACTGTTATGACTGTCATAGTCCATGTTGGTGTGAACAACTTGAGACGTACTTCTCTGGACTATATGAAGATAGACATGACTAAGCTCTCAGACTATGTGTCTCAGGCTGGTATGTCCCTAGCCTTAAGGAGCATTTTACCTTCACTTAGGATGATGCCTCAATACAAACAAAAAATAATTGACTTCAATAATTGACTTAGTTTCTGGTGTCATTCCAAGGGGATACAGTATTTATCAGCCTGGGATGACATGATTGACAGACCTTGATGTTTTGCAGAGATGGTCTTCATCTGTCACCCCTGGGATTTCAACTCCTGGCCATGGCCCTTGCCACCCCCATAGTGCCTTTTTAGGCAGTGTCTCAAAGATAAAATTCCCAATGTAAGAACTCCATCTAAGAACAACCTCAAGGCTTTGCTACTAAATGTTAGGAGTCTAAACATGAAACTATAGTCAATGAAAGCAGTCCTCACCTTAGAGGACATTGACATTTGTGCAGTCACAGAGGCCTGATTCAAGGCTGTGGAGAGCACCCCAGCCATATTGGGCTACACCTCCTTCCACACGTTCAGAACACACACTGAAGGTATGAAAACCAAAGGAGGTGGTGTATCAATATTCATTAAAGATAAATACACGTCCAGATTGGTTAAATAGCATGATTCCCTGGAAATACTTCAGGTGCAGTTAACTGTTGGTAGGAGATCTATTTAAGTCATTGCCAGCTACAGGATCCCCCCCCATGAATCAGGACACCCACACTTCCTATTTGGATCTACTTGAGTCTATCAAGATACAAGCAAACACCATGGTTTTGGGTGACTTTAACTTCCCATCCATTGACTGGGGAAATTACTCATGCGGAAACATACTTGCCCAAGGTTCCTTGACTTCATTAACTCCAATGCCCTGGACCAGCTAGTTGACACCCACGCAAAGAGTGCCAACATCCTGGATCTGTTGCTTACGAATATGGGGGACCACTGTAGCACCCCCATTGTGAGGTCTTCCCTGGTGAGATCTGACCATAAATCAATCTCTTTCAAAGTTACTATCACACCTGACCCTCCCATAGCACAAACTCTACTAAAAAACTTCTCCAAAGCAGATTATGATCTCTTACAGGATGGTATTAATAGCTTCACTGCACCTCCTCCCTCAGATGGACTGGCAACTATGCCGAGTTCTACACAAATGCTTTATACAAACACCTGAAAAACTGCATTGACTTGGCTGACAGGACCAAAACAAGCTGCTCAAGGAAGAGCAAACCTGTCTGGTGGAAAACTGCCATTAACAGGCTTTACAATAAGAGAAAGAAACTGCTGTTTAAGAGTAAGAGGGAGGGAGCCCCAAACTGGAAACACTCCCTCCTCAGATTAAACAAGCAAATAAGACTCCTTGTGAAGTCCTCCAAAGCTAACTATGAGTCCAAATTAGCTTCCTCAACTAAGAACAACCATAAGGCATTCTTTAATTACATCCGTAACCTAAAAGGAAAGGCTCAGGTTTGTGCTGAACTGGTAGTTAATGATACCACATATACTGAGCCTGTGGACATTGTTAACCTGTTAGCCAACAGGTTCTGTGAAAACTCCACTCTCCTTTCCCCACCACACTTACCCCAAGACATCCCTACTAACTGTCCTCTACCCCATATCTCTGAAAAGCAGGTCATGAACGCCCTCTCTAAGGTAAAAAACACAGCATCCATGGGACCTGATAACATCACAGGCTGTGTCCTACATGGGCTCAAACAAGAATTAGCAACACCATTGGGTACCCTTTTCAATCATAGTCTAAGCACTGGCTTCATCCCAGCTGAATGGAAAAAGGCCACTATTATCCCATTGTACAAAGGTGGTGCTTCCACTGACCCCGGGAACTATAGACCTATTAGCCTGACTAGCCTTATCTGCAAGGCCATGGAGAGAATCATCATGGACCTTATCAACAAATACATTGGTAACCTCCAAACACTTGACCTCTCAATTTGGATTTGTCATAGGGAGATCTTACCTGTTAAACCTGGTGGATTTCTTTGAGATAGTCACCAAGGCCCTTGATGAGGGAAAATCTGTGCATACGGCCTGCTTAGACTTAGCCAAGGCTTTTGACACTATCCCCCAATCAGACTTAATTGACAAACTCATCCAGCTAGTTATCAACCCATATATCATTAGATGGGTTGCTAACTGGCTCACTGATAGGACCCATATAGTCAAAATAGGTGAAGCCACCTCCAACAGCAGACCTGTAACCAGTGGTGCATGGGCTTCGGAACCATAGAGCGAGGGGGGTGGAGCGCCCCCCTCCCACACTTTTACAGCTGCAACACCTTAAAAACATGGAGGGCACAACAGAGGACTCATGTGTAATTTAAACTCATCTGCAAGACCTTAAAACCTTGGAGTTGTAGGACCCAACAGAGGACTCATGCATGCACTGTACGCTAACAGATTTAAACACAAAAGTGCACGGAAAACAAATCATATCATTGCCAGAGTCAACACCCACAGTAAGATCCATTTCATTATTTAACTGTGAAGCAGCATCCTTTTACTTATTTAACTGAAACTCCGTTTTGGTGCTGATTTAACTTAACTGAAGCAGCTCTGTTTTACTTATTTAACTGACCAAAGCTCCCTTTTGCTTATTTAACTGAAGAGTGTGTGTGTGTGTGTGTGTGTGTGTGTGTGTGTGTGTGTGTGTGTGTGTGTGTGTGTGTGTGTGTGTGTGTGTGTGTGTGTAATGCCCTGTTTACTTATAACTGGTGGTTACAATTAACCAGGTTCAAACCCTGAACCTTAGATACAAGGACCTGCATTCTCTACCCACACCACCACTTTTGTGATTCAGGGAGTTGAGTCCATATCTCTCAACTGTCCTACATTTCACAGAATATTTGGCTCATACTTTTGGTCTGTTCCCCTTACAATTTGTGGTTTTGTGGCAAATCAGTGAGAACGGAATTGGTAACACAAAAGACTATTTCAGCAACTTTCTAAGATTATACAAGCAATATTTAAAATGTGTCCCTGGTTTTGGGCCTTTGCCACCCCCCCAATATATTTTGGCTTTTTCCACATTTCTTCTGTTGTGAATTTGAGTAATTTAGTTGTGTCAAGTGGATGGTGCGTGGTAGTGTTACCTCACAGCAAGGTTTTCTCGTTTGATTCTTGGCCGGGGTGCCATCTGTGTGGAGACTGTGTCTTCCCTGTGTTTGTGTGGGTTTCCTCCCATGTTATAAAGACATGCATCTGGAGCATTTCTCCCTGGGCCTCTGCTGAAAATTATTTCTTCCAAGTTGGACTTTCCCAGTAAACAAATGGTAAATACATAAAAAAATTTACAAGGAGCTAAGAGCTTCAGGGGAAAATACGTGTAGTGCTGCTTATTCCATGTCTGTTTGTGTTGTTAGTAGCACAACAGGTAGTAGCCTTACTTTTGATGCAGATGGCTGTGGGTTCTACTCCCACAGTATTCAGATAGATTGCTGATACTGTACTGTGTTGTAATTTAAAGGGAGTAGATGCTGCAGCCCTGTGAATGGCTTCCTTTGGAGGAGTTGCCCAGTAACTATGAACCTGTTATCAGTTTTCCATCCATTCCCTATTGCAATATTACTAGCTTATTTTTTTAATTTAACATAGGTAATTTATTCTTCAAGGGCAACAGCCACTTTATTTGTAGATGAAACAATGAAGTATAAAGTTGTTTCCCAGCACCGACCTCTTCATTAGTTAGAGATCCCTTTAATGTGGAATTATTTAGATGACTGACTTCTGCAGAGATTTTGCATATTTACTGATATTGATGGCTTGTAATGCAGAAGTTCGAGTGGCCTTTTATGGTTGAAATTTTCTGAAATGGATAATTTTGTCATTATTGGGTCATACATTTTGTTACATTTTGTTTCATTGCTTACTAGAAGACTGTTCAAAACCACACATTTAAAACGCATTCTAGCAAATGGTGCTGTTTTATACAAGGAATATAATTTAATACAATCAGGAAGGTGAATCAAATGAATGCATACATGCATGCATGGCCCTAAAAATGTGTTTGAAAACAGCCCAGAGGAAAGTGTGAAAGGCTCAAAATCATGGGCAAATAAGTTTTATTCTTGTCACCAAAGCAATGGATAAAGGTAAAACAAGTCACACCACATTATCTTGACCTAGCCAAGCCTTTTGATACAATCCCCTACTCAGGTGGAGTACAAAAGATGAATAATGTAGGAGCAAACACTTCCATCATTAGCTGGATTGCCAACTTGCTCACAGGATGCAGGAGATCAAAATAGGGGAAGAGACCAGTCACCAATGGAGTCCCTCAGGGTTCGGTGCTGAGACTTTTTCTGTTTAGCATATACGTCTCAAAAGTAAAGGGAAATACCAAGTGGCTTTGGCTGGCTAAGTCTGAGATGACTGCAAGCTAGGAGCAGTTATTGAATCCCCAAATGACTTAACCATCATGCAGGAAAGTTTGTCCTAAATAATAACTGTTGTCAAAATCATGACAGTGCCCTCTGAAAACTGACCCAGTAGTTTGGCATTTGGGACCTTGTGTGTAAAGCGACCTAACATTTGACCATGTGCCCAGAGTTATAAGAAAGCCTTTATATACTGCTCAGCTCATAAACAACTGATTGTGACTAGATGTAGAAATGTTGTCCCCCTTTACAAAGCTCTCATTAGGTCAATCATTTTGTATAATGCCCACTTTGGCATGTATCTGTCCAGCCCCATGCAACAACTGGAATACCTTCAGAGATACCTTACTAAAAAGATACAAGTCCTAAACAATGGGTCTTGCATGGACCACCTCAAAGATTTATTACTATACTCAGTATCCTACAGAGTGCTTAGAGGTGACATGTCTGGCATACAAAGCATCCTTCAACCTAATACAGATGGACCTACTGAACATCAGCAAGTCATATGGCATCAGAAATACTCGGTCCAAGTATCTTAACTGAATGTTGTGGAGAGATGGATATATATCACAGAGACTACCACTGTTCCAGAACAGACTATCCATAAAAATAAAACAAATCTCATCTGTCCACATTCAAATGCAACTTGGATCTAAGGATGGGTAATGGAAAATGTACTCCAGGATTGCCACTAATGGAGAGAGGCAGTTCCTAAATGCTGCATCCCTTACATGGGCCTCCTCAAATTATCTATGGTATGATCACAGTTATTCTCACTAGGGCTACTATACAATTATCAGCCATGGGATAGGTAAGACCAATCAGAAAATGTTAATTCAAGCACCAAAAGGGAATTGGCTAAGCTTAAAATGTCCTCCAGGTGAACCTATGTTGTGGTAGCAAATAGTGATCTAAAAAGGGCATTTTTTTTATAACTAAGTGCCCCTCTCACACTCCACCCCAGCCCCATCTTCAACAGCTTCCGGTGCCACTGCAGTGGTGTTCCACAGGGAAGAGTCCTGGGACCTCTACTGTTTGGAATGTATTTGTCCGAAGTGCAAGCTAAAACTAAAGGTCTGTGGCTGACAACGTTTGCTGATGACTACAAACTGGGAGCAGTCATAGACTCTCCAAATGATGTCAACATCCTACAAGAGGGTCCTACACAAACAAATGACTGGTGCCAAAGTCATGGCCTTAAACTTAACGAAATAAAATGTATTATCATCCCTTTCAGTATGAGTGATGTTTCTACTAACTACCACATCAGTAACAGCACCCTAAGTATACATTCAGTGGTGAGAGACCTGGGCACACAAGTTGACAACCTTACCTTTGATCACCATGTCTCCACAGTGGTAAGAAAGGCATTCTATATTGCTTATCTCATAAGTAAGGGTATTGCCTCCAGAAAAAAAAGAAGTTATGACCTCCCTGTACTCTTCCCTCATCAGGCCAATAATTGAGTACAATGCCCCTTTTGGTATATACCTTTCCAAGCACCTGCAGAAATTTGAGAGACCACAAAGATTCCTCACAAGGAAAATTCAAGATCCTCAGCTTCTCTCCTATGAGGATCGTCTGAAATCACTGTCACTTTATTCTGTTTCATTCAGACTGCTCAGAGGCTATCTCTGCCTTGCATGACCCTGCTTTATTGGAAATGCTGCATATCCATAAGTCAAATGATACATAGGGTACTCGTTCTAATGGCTGCAACATGGTATGTGACATTAATAGAACCTCCTGGAGGGACATATTTGTCTCCCAGAGGTTGCCACACTTTTGGAACAGACTCCCGCTTCATGTCAAGAAGAGCATTTCATTGGCTCTCTTCAAATGCAATCTGGACAATTGGATGGGTAACCATAAATTCACCCCAGGAGTCTCACCTGTGTCCCTCTCAGACAGGGATGATAGGTGCTGATCGTGGAAATAAGGGTAAAACTTGGTTAGGCTTGTAAGGGCCCTAGGGTCAGTAGCCCAGTAACCTCCTATGAACCTATGATCCTATATGAAGCTGTTCTACTACCTTTTATCTAATAATCTGCTTTCTAGCACACAGCATGGTTTCCGCCCAAATTATAGCACCACAACTGCCCTGCTCAGCTTTACCAGTACTATCAACCAACATAGAAATGATGGGAATCTGGTATCCTCCATCCTCTTGGACCTATCAACAGCATTTGATACTATTTCTCATCAGAAACTACTTAACAAACTTTCTACCCTAAAACTTAATCACAAATCACTCAGATGTTTCCATAGTTACTTAACTGACAACAATCTATTTATTTATTGCATTATAATTGCAGAAAAGCTGTACAGTTATTTAAAGACAAAAACTTTCAAGACAAATTTTAAAACAAAAAAGTATTCAAATGCTTGTAAAATTTTTTTGACAAAACAGGAAATTTTAATGTCAAGACACAAAACAAAGAGTTTATACATGTAAACAATTTACAATAGAAATCAAAGGTGAAAAGAGAAGAAATATGTTGACAATTTGAAATTTTATACAGGAATAATAGGTAGAGAGGTGAAAGGGCAAAAATTTTGACTATACAGATGAAATGAGTAGAGGAGGAGATGAGAAGATGGAAGGTCAGGAAAGGGTAAGAATATGAGTAATAGAGGGAGAGGGAAGAGAGTAGAGTGAGGAAGAAGGGAGAGTAGAAGTGTAGGTAGTATAAGTAGGATGAGATTTGTAAGTTGGTGAGGATTCCAGTGATTTTTATTGAAGAAAGTACAACATATGTTGATTTGTTTGATGGGTTTTTAAGACATTGAGTAGTAGTTTATTTTACATCAGCTTTTTGCGGTTTGGGTGGTAGATGGTTAGGTGACTAGTAATTCAGTAAGCTACATATTTCCAGATGAGTAGTTGGGGTATGATAGGTTAGAGATGCATGCGGTTGCAGGGGGTTGTTATGGGTTCATGGGGAAGGTAGTGTTGTACAATGGATAGGATGGACAGGGAGTTGTTGTAGAATGAGTTCATGTCAGGAGAGTTGTTTAGTGGGGAGTTTCCTAGAGATTGACAAAAGTTTGTATTTGTTGTTTAGTAAGCAATTTTGTTTGGAAGTTTATATTGCGGGTTAGGTGTGTTTTACTATGTATAGGAATTGGTTGTGTCTATGAAGAGGGTGATTGTATATTTTAGTGAGGTAAGAATTGATATGAGAAGTAAAGGAAGGTTACTGTCTGAGTGTGACACTGATTTTACTGAGAAGGAGGAAGCGTAGGTGATAATTTATGTTGTCCTCAGCATGTGAGTTCAAGACAATTTATTGTTGGGGACAAAGTTGGAGTAAAGATAGGGTGAGGTGACACTTATTTATTAGGCTATTTGGTTGGAGGTTTATGATAATTCAGTTTTTTGAAACTTCTTGGGTAAGTTGTGTTAGTAGGGAGATTTGGAGGGACAGTGGAGATGGAGTCTTAGGAAAGTTTGTTGTTTAAGGAGTTTGAAAAGGGGACATGGTAGGGGAAGTGGGTCATCTGCATATTGTGGGGAGATTGTAGTAGAGTGGGGTAGTCATGGAGCTTGAGATGCTACATTGGGGAAGACATATTGATAGATGGTAGACTTTGACCTGTTGGTTTGGTAGTTAGAGAAGTACATGGAGAGTAGAGGACAGAGGTTTGGGAGCCTTGGATTTGAGTAGAGAGTAGGCCTGTGAGTAGAGATAAAGGGTTAGGGAGATAGTTAAGAGAGCAGAAGGGATGGATCCAGAGTCCGCGCTGGAGAGTAGAGGGAGAAAGGAAAGAGTGGCTAGTTTGAGTAGTACTATGTAGAGTGATAAAGCTGTGCTGGAATTGAGAGCAGTTGAAGTGTGCAGAGTGTAGTGAGTATAAGCTGTGCTGTGTGGAGGCAATGGTATTTTGTGAAATAAGAGTGTGTGAGTAGAAGGGTTTGAAGTTGGTTTGAGTATTTTGTTGTGCAATGAAATGTTGGGAAGTATGGGTGTTTTTAATCAGAATTGGAGAACACATGGAAAGTGGATAGAAGAAATGCTAGGGATGCTGATGGGATTAGCTATTGAAGAGGATATTTGTTGTTTGAATTTGAGTGGGATGGTTGTCAGGGGCAAAGAGGCTGATTGTTATGAAATTTTGAGTTAAGTTGTCATGAGGGTGATTATGGGTGAGAGGAGTGAAAAAGTTTTTATAGAAAAGAAGGGTATAGGTGAGAGAGAAAATGGTTTTAAGAGAGGAAAAAGTTATGGAAGGAGAAGGTAGTGGTAGGATTGTTGGTATGTGTGAGAGGGAAGGTGGTAGTGAAGTTAGCTCGGAAATGGATTGGATAGTATTTGGGGAGATTATGTGGTGTGGAGTAGGGGTGAGAGTGGATTTATTGGGGTCCAAAAATGAAGTGGGTTAGAAGTAGTGTTGAGAGGGTGATTCTAACTCAAGTAGTCTTTTTGTTTGTTGGTGCGTCCATTATTCTTGATATTTTTAGTTGTTAATTAAAAATTTTTTTGGAGTCTGTTTTTTTTTTTACTTTGGATTTTTTTGCTTTGTTTTGTTTTTTCCAGATTTTTTTTTGTGGGCAAGGTATCTTTTTGCTCAGTTTTTTATGGGGGAGTTTTAGCTTTGGGGTTTGTTTTTTGTTTAGCTTTTTGTCAATGCTAGCTTAGAGGTTGCTGATTTCATAATAGGGGGAGAGATTTTAAGTCTAGAGCTTCATTTTTTTTTTAGTGATTCATTTAGGAACTTATTTTTTTGTACAGTACCTCGTTGAGAACTGTGATTAGTATGTAAATTTAGTAGTAGATTAGGCTATATATAGGTATAAATTTGGTATAAGTGGATTGGTGAGATATGTGGGAGTATGTGAGTGATGCTGATATTGAGTGGGATCTGATATTTGGTGGAATGGTAGGTTATCTGATATATTGATGCAGTGCTATCTTGTAATATCTTTTCTGGGTTTGAGTGTAGGTGTTGTGGTGTCTTAGATTAGTAGGTGTGTAAGGTTTAGTTTGTAGGTTGAGAGGTTGTCATTTGAGATATCTTGTTGTTTAATATTGACATCTCCTAGGATGATTGTTTCATTTCCTTCCAAGTTTGGAAGTCTATTGTGATGATGTAGAATAAAATTGGAAGTTTATTGCCTGGTCTGTTGATTTTTTAGTATATTGAATAGTTTAGTTTTAGTGTGGTCAAATTAGAGGAAATGGGAATTCTCTGATGGATTAGGGTGGGAGAAGTCTTGGTTTAGGGAATCTTTGAAGGTGGGAAGATCCTTTTACTTGTAACCTCTGTTTTTTTAGAGTGGTTTAGAGGTGTGGTAGATATGTAGTCTTTTTTATGGCTTTTTTTATTTAGGCAGGAGTTTTTATGTCAAATCGGGGCTTGGCTTGTATTGGTTTAGCCATCCATGTAGTGTTATTTTATTTAGGTATACTTTGGTATTTGTATTTGAGATGTTAGACTGAGGGACTTTTTTTCTTGTGTTGTTGTGGAGTGAGAGAGAGTTGAGAGGTGGAGGTCACTTACCACTAGATAGTAGAATTGGAATAGGGAGGGAAGGGGATGAGGAAAATGGAATGTTTGTTGTTTTGATACTGATTAGGGCTAGGTAAAATATTATGAAATGAAATGTGTGGATTATTAGATTGTAGGATCAGGTTGTTGGTGTTGTTGGTGTACAGACTGGGCCAGACTGCTTGAGAGGAAGGGAGGAAGCTATGGAGGTTGAGATTGATGATGTGTGAGTGTGTGGTGGGATATAGAGGAGAGGAGGAGAGAGGAGGTAAAAAGTAAGGAGAGGGGGAATGCAATAAGAGAGCCAGTATGTGTATGAAGGACATAATAATAATGAAAGTAGTAGGTTGAATGAAGATTATTATTATAAGGAAAAAATTATGTAGAGGTAGAGATAGGTGTGAAAAAATAGAGGGGTAGAGATTACAGTAATAAAGGTATACTATTAATAGTAAGTTGGAAGAGGTTATTATGATAAGGGGGGGTGAGTGTGGTGGTAGCGTGTAGGAAAGAATGGGGATAAATAAGGGGGGAAGATAAAGGTGTGTGTGGGTTTGTTGCTGTGTGGTCGTTAGTTAGGTGTGGGGGGGGTTGAGGATGGGATAAGTATAAAGGTAATTGATGTGGGGTGGGTGTGGGGATGGGGGTAGGGGGGGGGCATAGAGAGGCCCAGAAGCGGGGCAGGGGAGCGAGGAGGCAACTCCAGCCGAGAGGTGAGCCTGCTAGAAACAAGCTGTCAGATGGCAACTTGATCTCTCTTCCCTTTTACCCATTAACATGGGGGTCCCCTGAGGATCAATTCTAGGTCCTCTGCTTTTCAGTATCTTTACCAACAGGCTTCATACAGCCACATCTCTAGCCTCCATTGTCAAATATGCTGATGACTCCACTGTCATCTGTGCTGCACCTACCCTAAACGAACTCGAAGCAAGGACCCAACAGTCCTTCCTAGCCACTGAAACCTGGTTATCAGACACACAATTAATCCTGAATCCATCCAAAACTAAACTCATGCTCTTTCACCCTAGTAAATCACATGACCTCACAACCTTGTTCCAACTACATTCTTTCAATAATACTATAATTTCGATCATAGGCCAAACAAAATTACTAGGTGTGATAATAGACAATAATTTGAAATTCAATACACCTATCCCAGTCTATCAAACAGATGCACATTGAACTAGGTGCCCTATACAGACTAAAGCCCTTTCTCACTAGCACCACAAGACAGGCAATTGCCAGAATTCACCTACTCTCCACCCTTCTATATGCCTCCTCTATCTTCACCAACCTAAAGAAAACCAACTTGGCCAAAGTGGAAACCTGCTACAATAAAATTGCTAAATTCTCAGCTAAATCCCCTCACAGGTCCCACCACTGCTCTGCCTTACAACTGAACTGACTAGAATTACCTGACTACGTAATCTACACTCAACTTTTTGCTGCTCACAGACCAGTTCACCAACTGGAAAAAACTCCTGCTCTTCAGCAATTGCACCTTCCCTACACCAGTAGTTGAGTCCTCCGGTCCTTGAATAAATCCCGACTACATGTATCCAAATCCAACAATGCTGCTGGTGACTCTCTTTGCTCTAACTATGTCTCTAAAGTGTGGAACACTATTCCACATCCTATTATAACTACTACCAACCCAGCTCAATTTAAAAACTTGCTTAGGGGCTTCCTCCATAATAAATGGCTTTGCCCATGCACAAGCCCCGACTAATTCTTTCTCCCTTTACCAGTAGCTAACTATACTATTTTTCTACCATACTATGTCCATCATATGCAACTAAACTTATTGATGTACTCTCTTTCCCCCTTACTCATACCCCCCCACATTTGCAACTATATAATCTTGCAATTTCTCTTCCCTAACTAGGCACATGCATGTACATATTAACCCTCTACTTTCCTCTCAACTATCACCACACCTTCCCCTTTTTTTGTTTCCTCTTTCCTATAATTTCTTTCTCCTACTAGTTCAAACTAACTCTCAAAACTTCTCTTACCTACTTCCATTCCCATAACTTAAATTCTCTCACTGTACTATTATTGGTCTTTCCCTGGATTTGTCTGCTCCTCTCCTCACACCCATTAGCCCTGCTAAACCGGCTTTGCTAATTAGCACCTTCTCTACTGGTTAAATCCACCTATCTGCAGATACTTCTTAAATCTATCCTTACTTCCACCTTCACTCTGCATTATCACTTTAGAGGATATGTCTGCTGCACAGCTCAATTATTGATTGTAACTGTATGTAATAATGTAGTAATGTTAATAGTTTATTACTCTCCTTTATCAAATATATGTATATTTTATGTCATCTTTTATTCAGTGTGGTCCAATGCAAATGCTTTATTGTATGCTTGTAATTTTCTTATATGGCTGTAGTCACCTTTTGCAAATACCTATGGATCTTTTCTCCTGGGCCTCTGCTGAAAATTGGCTTTGTCCCAGTCAGAATCTCCCAGTAAACAAATATTTAAAAATAAATAAATAAATAAACTGCATTGCATAACTAAATCATTAATGAGATATGCTGCTTAGAAAAATGTATTTATCAAAGCATGAATGAGACATTTCTTGAAATAAACATAATTGTGATAGCCATTTGCATGTACTGTTACCTTCTTAATCAAAGTGTTAGTAGAAATTGCATTTTGACACCATTTGTAAACATAAGCATTATGTGGATTTGAACCCTGGATTACCTGTGTTGTGTCTTTAAAGTCAGTGCATTTATACCTTGTGCCACACAGACAGGGGGACAGAAAGTGAATGTTTTTCATTCAGTACTGTCCATAGTGCTGACATCCACATGTTGCCACTAAGTATATTTGCACTACAAAAGGTTACCCAAATAAAATGCTTCACTTTTTTTTCCTTAAGCAGGTAATGTTGACTGCACACCGCTCAGCAGTGAGCATACACACAAGGCAAGAGACAGGAAAAAAAAGTATATGATGTTCTGATGAAAGTAAATTGTACATATGGTATAATACTTTCTATATTCCCTTTCCTCTGTCAGGATATGAACCCCAGAGCAACTCTGTTAAACAGCCAAAGGCACTACATTTACAGCTTCTGCCACTGAAACAGGTACACAGAATCTGCACATCAATCACTCATTAGAAATATCACTCACTGGTGCCAAAACTATTGGAGATTACAGAAATGAAATTGTTCACTCTGTTTCACTTGTGAGCCCTATTTGAGCCCTAAGCAGTGTAGAAATTACACAGGCAGAAAAACACATATAACAATTATTACACACAACAAAACACAAGCTGCATTTGCACATCTGCCACAACCATTTCAAGAAGCATGGCTGTTCAAGCTGGATTCAGACCTTGCATCCACTTTCCTGTTTCTTTAAAAATCAGTTCATTTAGCCTGTGTGCTACAATGATACTTAGATTCAATACAGAATTTCTTCTCTTACTGCTATTCAGAGTGCTATAGCAAAGCGCAATGGTGCCACTGTAAAATGCACTACTCATGGCATGCCATATTGCATTTCTCAGTTTATATCTTGGGCAGTGGACTCTCATTCACTGCCTCGAAATGCTGCCAGTCCTCAGTGCACTTTGCCAAAACCCATGCAAATGAGGTGGAAAACAAACAAAAAAATTGCCAGTATTAACAAATAGTGGAGTATAATGATGAAAGTGCAGGATTGTGAAGTTTACAACCCAATCATATGCTCTACACATTAACTGTGTCAGACAGCATACTACTTAGAAATGAACCCTCAACTCATGGTAATAACACACACACTGTTGAGCTTTTTTATCCGTCTTTGCCACCAGCACTAGACCAGAAAGTGTTCCTTTCTCATTTGCTTGAACACGTCTAGATGAATGTGATATCGACAAATACTTTACTCTAATAATAGCAACACCATGTTAATGTCATGTTGCCAACACTACCAGCTATTTCTTCTCTATATTCTGAGCATATTCCCCTCCTAGTTAGCCCACTTTAACTACAGAAATGCAATGTCATGGCTATTTATTTGCATCTTTGTTTCAATGTGTAATATAGATGATCATCATTTCAGACAGATTTTAAGCAGAGGATGGACAGTGTGCTCCTAGTACAAGGCTATCGGTGTTGTTATAATTATTCTCATAACTCTCCAGGTGTTTACATTTTTTATTGTAACTCTACTTTGAACGATACAAACACTTGAGATAGAAGATTCTGTTTAGTATTGCTTGTTGTTGTATTCAGTGCAATCAGTAACACCTAGTCAGTGCAATCAGTAACACCTGCAAGCCATTAGCAGCTAACAATTGTCATTACTTCTCCTGCAGTGCTAGAGTACAAACATGCAGTTTTGTAGCTACCTACACCATGTTTATATCCCCTACACCAAATTATTTTTTTGTATTCAGGAATGCTAATGAATTCATACCTCATTTGTATCTTCACAGTGTTCACAGTTCTGAATCTACATTATAGAAAGGTAATTGAATTGGAAAGACTGGACACCAGTTAGATACAGACAGAGCATTACTGGTAGTTAGAGATTATTCCAAAAATCACTGCACTATTTCATAAGTTATGTTTGTCATCTACACAAACTGCTTACATGTTCATATTCTGAATGTATTTTAATATGCAATGAAAAAAGGAATTTTGCGATGTATGCAGTTTTAGAAATTGACTGCTGGTATACTGCACATATGTCAGTTCTTGCTGTGCTGTCCAACTTAGTATGGTTACTTCACAGTATTGTATTATAATTTGCTATTGTGTGATTGTCCCAACCATGTGGGTGACTCATTGGATAAGATGAGTGACACACTGGATCGGGCAGTGCAACTCCTAGCAGAGGCAGTTCACATGGTCGGTAGCTATGGCACTGAACAAACAGCCCTACCATGCATGGCTCACATCTGTCCCACATGGCAAGATGTAGAGCTTGATTGTGTTCATGCAACACATTTCACAAAAACTGTCCATACCAAACAGCATACATGCTAGGTAAAAGAACATTAACATTGATTGAGATACATCTTCTGTTAGTGTCTCTGAGATAGTTCATACATTAATGAATGCTCTCTGTTTCTTACTCTCACACACACACTACTTTGGTGTTACTCTTGGCCTACTGCTCCTCCCACCCTGTGAGAATGGTGATGAGTGTGCCATGGGCTTTGATCATTTGGGTTTGATGTAGGATTGTATATATGCCTGATGCACAGAGAGGATATGTACAAGACTGCCAGTATGCAGGTAATTTATCTTCTTACACATTTGTTCTGGTATTACAGGTTCCACACTTACCATTACATTACTGCAGTTAAGAGACGTGCTTTGGAGATGTATCTATTTATTGCTATCCATACACAGATGTTACATGGGTAAGTAACGTTTATGGGCATCTGCTAGCATCACTTTTAATATTTGTATGTGTTTAGGCTGTTATGTGTATTCCTTCACTGGTGAGTGTGTGTGCTATCATTTGCCTCTTGGTTGCTGAATGTGTGTGTGCTGACCTTCAAGTTTTAGGTGGTGAGTGTGTGTACTATTCTTTGCCTCTTAGCTAGGGCAAGGGCATATTGTGCACATCTATATCTGCCAGTTACCTATACATCTGCAGGTTCTCCCTCACAATCCTTGCCTGTATGTGCTGGAGGTGCTGCCCCTGCCTGTGGTCCTGGCCCTTGCTGTCCCTGTTGCAGCTGTTTCCTCAAGATGATTTTATTTATTTATTCAATTTATGTATTGCATTTATTTACCGGGAAAGTCCACTGGGCCTGAAATGAGCCCATTTTCAGTGGATGCTTGTGGAGAAAAGCTCCACATATAATTTCATAGTAAGAAAAATTGTACATAAACAATAAAGAGTATATAAGGTAGAAGTAGCACATTAAATAAAGTAATAACACAGAACAATTTGGAGACAACATTACATAAATTGATATTAACAATGAAGAATTGATTAAAATCATGGTACAGGTGTAGGAATGGAAGTTTTAAATATAGGCAATAATATTAGCAGAGAGGAATTTAGCTTAAAGGGTAAAAGAAGGAGGCATGAGGCTTAAAGTAGGGATAGAACAGGCTACAGTGACAGCAGAGAAGTTGATATGATGGAGAGAAGGGGAAGGTAGACTAGTTATAAAGTGAGGAGTAGTAGGATCTTGGGAGGGGGCCAGGTTAGGTGTTGTTGGGGTGTGGGTGCATATCCAATGTGAGGAAAGATGAAGTTTAAGGGATTTTTTAAAAGCAGTGGGATTACTGATAGTTCTGAGCGAAGGAGGGAGATTATTCCATTTCTTGGAGACAGTAAAAGAATATAGCATTTGACCAGCTGAGAGCTTAGGTTTATCAGTGTTTAAAAGCATTTTGTTTTCTGACCTTAGGTGTCGATTAGGATGGTAAATAGTCAGAATGGTGGATAGGGATGGGCAGGCTGCTGGGTAATAAATAAGTTTATGGGCGGTAGTTAGTTGTTGGTATATGAGGTGATGGGGGAATTCGAGCCAGTTTAGTTGATGTAGTGTGGAACAGTGGTGGGTGGAGAGTTTAGCATTTGTAGCAAATTTGGCAACTTTATTGTAGCATGAATTGAGTTTTGTTTTCAGAGTGGACTGAATATTGGTCAGGATGGGGGTGCCATATAAAAGTGTTGGTAGCAGGAATGATGTGGCAAGAGCCTTTTTTGCAGAGAAGCTAAGAAAGTAGTTGTGCCTGTAAAGAGCTCCTAGTTTTTGATGTTTTTTTTATGTTGTTATGGATATGAAGGCCAAAGGTTAAGTTGTTGTCAATGATGACACTGAGTAATTTGGTATTGGGAACGACTTTAATAACAGTGTTATTTTGGGAATGAACAGAGAATTCAGACTTGCCAACTGGGCTGTTTTTTTTGGGGGGTAGATACCAAGAGTTTACTTTTATTGGGGTTAAAGGCAAGATGGTTCTGTGACATCCAGGATTCAGTTGAGGTGAATGCATTTTGGGTAAGTTGCTGTAAAACAGAGGTAGATTTAGAAGAGCAGATAATTGTTGAATCATCTGCATGTTGGATTACAGTACTGTGGGTAAGAGATGTGTGGAAGTCATTGATGAATATACTAAATAAAAGGGGACCCAGTATGGAACCCTGGGGTACCCCTGTATTGGTGTTGATGAAAGGTGAGGAGCAGTGTTGCCAAACTGTAGATTGTTGCCTATTTCTGATATAGTTAGAAAACCAATGAAGGGTGGAGGGAGAGGTGCCAAGGTTAGAGAATTTAGTATGCAGAAGGGAGTGGGAAACTGTGTTGAATGCTTTTGATAGATCAAGAAAGAGTGCAGAGACTATGGATCCATCACCCCTAGCTCTATTTACTGTGTTCAGGAAGGAAATGAGGGCAGTGTTAGTGCTATGTCCTGGGCTTTATTGAGTGGGGGAAAGGAGGTGGTGTTTAACCATGTGACTAAAGAGCTGAGTGTGAATGCATTTCTCAAGTATTTTTAAGGTGGGGGAGAGAATGGCGATAGGCTGGAAGTTAGAGATGTCAGAGTTACTGCCACCTTTGTGAAGTGGGAGAACGTATGCTTTTTTCCAGATATCAGGTATATATGATTCCTGGATGGACCTATTGAGGAGAATGCTGATGGGGTAAGCCATAGAGGAGGCTGATAGTTGTAAGAATTCTGCAGGTAGGTTGTCTGGGGCATTGGTGCATAGTTTTAGTTTATGAAGGAGTTTTTGTATGGCTGAGGTAGGTATGGTAGAGAATGAGAAAGTGGGTAGTGTAGTAGTTGAGGTATGTACTATTGTAGGGTTTGGGGTTTGGTTGCTTTGTGTGGATGGGTAGGAAGGTGGTAGCAAGTTTAGCAATAGTGTCAACAAAGTAAGAGTTGAAGAGAGAGTCTAATTCACAGGGTGTTTTTTCTGGGTCTGAGCAGGGATTATGGGGAGTCCCAGGATGGAGTAAGGAGTTGATTGCTCCCCAAAATTTCTTGGGGTTGTGGTTATGTTGGTTTTGGAGGGTATGGAAGTATTCTGTTTTGTTTTTAAATATTTATCCTTTGGCCTGATTGTAAAGTTGTTTATATTGCATGAGGTTGGGAGAAGTTTTGTTTTTTAGCCAGGCTTTCCAGGCTTTATCTCTAGAGGACATAATTTGCTTTGTGGACTTGGCAAGTCAGTTAGCATGTTTTGTCTTGACTCTTTTTAGTCGGAAAGGGGCAAGACTATTTAGGATAGTAATGTAGAGTTAAAGAATTCCACAGCTTCATTAAGAGGGAGAGATTTTAGTGGGTTCCAGTTAGTACTGTGCAAAATGTCATTGAAGGTATTTGGGGAGCATTGGGACAGGACTCAGGTATATCTATATTGGTGTATGTTTGGTAAAGTGGTGGGCTTACATATTATGAATGCTGGTGAGTGGTCACTTATACTATCTACAAGTGTACTGGAGGTGAAAATCTTATTAGGGTCAGAAATTATGATCTAATCCAGGCTTGAACCTTTCTATTCCTACTGTCAGGTTTAGTAATATCTGAAATAAGCTGAGTATAGATGTGAAGGCTGATGTCTGAGGATGAGTTGTTATTGGAGATGTCTAACCAGTTAATATTAACATAGCCTAGGATGATTGTTTCATTTTTATGTTGCTGGTTGTGCAGGCAAGAATGTCTTCAAGAATGGGAATATTGTTGCCTGGGGGAATGTATATGGCTATGATACAGAGGCTTTTATAGTCATTTAGTTTGAGGTAGGTGCAAATTTGACATTTATTAACCGGGAAGGTCCAACTGGGTCAGGGACCCATTTTCAGTGGAGGCCCAGGGAGAAAAGCTCCACAACAGTAACAGTATTGGAAATGTAGATGAAGTGAGGATGCACTGAAGAGGTAAGAGCGGAGTGGGAAGAAAGCATGAGGAAGGAAGGAAGTTAAAGTAGTGAGGTAGAAGGGTTGGGGTAGGGTAAGTGGACAAGAAGCGGAAAAAGGGAAATATAAGGGTGAGGGGGGATAGCTAAGTAGTTTTGAAACATGGGCAGATACCTTTTTCTAGAAGGAAGTTCTTTAGTATGAGTTTAAAACTCTTGAGGATTGATGTTTACTGGGAAGGCATTCCAGAGTTTTGTGACAGTGTATGAGTAGAGACACTGTCTAGCTTTTTTGTTCAGTCTGTATAGGGTTACAAGTTGCTTATCTTTAGATTGAAGAGCCCTGGTAGGTATATAGGTTTGGAGAACTGACTTTAGAGCAGAACATTTTTTGGGTTAATATATAACTTTGTGGGCCATAGCTAGTTGTAGTTAGATTATGATATGTGGGAATTCAAGCCAGTTGAGGGACCCAAGAGCAGTGCAGTAGTGTTTGTAATGAGGTGCACCTATAGCAAATTTAGCGATTTTATTATAGCAGGATTCAAGTTACTTTTTAGGGTAATCTGAATATTGGTCAGAATAAAAGCCCCATAAAGCAGAGGGGGCAGTGTAGTTTTTGTGGCTGTATTCATAAAGCTTTTATGGCAATAGAGCATCCCTAGTTTGCAATGTGTCTTTCTGATTGTATTGTATTGTGTATATGTAGATCAAAGGAAAGTTTATTGTTTATGGTCATTCTTAATAGTTTGGCCTGAGAAACCACTCCAATTTGAGTATTATTTAGTGAGAAAATCTTAAAGTTGGTTGAGAGTATCTTGGGTGTAAAAAGGAGGAGTTTGGTATTATTGAGGTTCAGCAGAAGTTGTGCATTGTTTAGCCAGGTTTCAATGGAGGAGAAGGCAGTTTGGGTTATTTGCTGAAAGTAGGTTATATTACTGGAGGAGGAGATGACAGTAGATTCATTGGCATATTGAATTAAGGAGCTTTGGCGGGAAGCACTGTGAAGCATATTTATGAAAATGTTAAAGAGGAGAGGTCCAATAATGGAATCCTGAGGAACTCCTGTGCTGTTTGGTAGACAGTGGAAGAGATAGCCCTGCCATTTTACATGTTGTTGTTGGTCAGTTAAATAGTTGCAGAACCATTGTTGAGTGGATAGAGAAAGACCAACAGATGAGAGTTTTTGTAATAGTTTTGGGTGTGAAACTGTATCAAAGGCCTTAGACAGATCAAGAAGTAATACTGAGGTTAATAGTCCAGAGTCTCTAGCTTTGTTGACTGTATCTGTAAAAGAGATTAGAGCAGCTGTTGTACTGTGTGATGATTTGAAGCCACATTGGGTGGGTGTATGTAAATTGTTTAGAAGACTATGGTCACATAGTTGTTTGTGTATACATTAATCTAACAGTTTAGATAGGGTAGATCAGATAACAATGGGATGGTATTTAGTTAAGTCATTGCATTTTCCACCTTTGGGTAAGGGGGTAATTATGGATTTTTTTCCAAAGTGTGGGGATGCATGATTCTGTGATGGATTTGATGATAAGTATGCTGACAGGATATACAATAGCATCTGTGGTAAAGTTCAAATACTCTGATGGGAGGCTTTCAGCAGAAGGAGAACAGAGTTTTAGTTTAAGAAGTAATTTATGTATGTGGTGAGTGGGTACTGGTTGCACATAGAAGAGAAGAAGATGTTGGTCAGTTGTAGACATGTCTAGAGGGGGAAAAGAAGAAGATGAGTATTTGGAAGCTGTTTGAGAAGAGATGAGATTGTGAATGGGATAATTGACTAATTTGAGTATGCCATCTATAAAGTGGGTATTAAATGCATCTGCTATGTGGGATGGGGATTTATTGGTGGTTGGAGATGGGTTTTCTTTGGATCCTGGGGTGAGGAACAAAGAGATGTTTTGACAACATTTTTTTAGGGTTGTTTTTGTGGAAAGTTAAATGCTGAGAGAAATACCGCTTCTTATCATTGTTTTATCAGTTTCTTATTTGGTTGCGTAGCTGTCTATATTTTTTAAGATTTATGTCCTTTTTGTTCCTTTTCCATTCCTGCCAGGCTTTATCCCTTGTTACTAGAAAGTTTTTAGTTGATTTTGTTAGCCAGGGTGCATGATTATATTTTATTCTTTTAGTAGGAGGTGGGGCTAAGTTTTTGAGGGTATCCAGAAATAATTTATTGAAATGGATGATGTCATCATCTCAGCTTAGTGTTTTTAGTCTGGACCAGTTTAAGGATTTTATTATTGAAATAAAGAGATGTTGGTAGAAGTTGGATAAATTGCGAGAGGTTTTATAGTAAGTATAGGCGGGAAGGTGGTCACTTAAAATATCTGGGTGGGTTCCAGAGTTGGAGTATTTACTGGGATATGAAAACAGGATCCAGTCCAGAATAGATAGTGGGTTGCTATTTTTTAAATTCTTGTTGATGTAGAGATGAGTTACGTTAATCTGTAAAGATTTATGCTATTTGCTGGGTAGTATGAGTTTAAGTTTTGCCAATTAACATTAATGTCTTCCATGATGATTGTTTCTTTGGCTGTATTTTACAAGATCTAGGACAGGATATCTTCTAATATTGGAATGTTGCTGCTGGGTGGAATATACAAGACTATTATACATTGATTTTTAAGGAGGTTATGAAAATTTCAGCATTACCGAAAGAGGGACAGGGTTTGGGTATGGTAATATAGGAAGTGAGTTGGGATCGATTAAGGCTACCCCTCCCCCTTTTCATGAGTTCTGTCTGCTTTTATTATATTATAACCTCGTGGGAGCAGTTCTGTATCTTTGATATGTGGCTTAAGCTATGTTTCAGTGACTGCAAGTATGTGAGAGGAGTATTGAAATAGCCATGCATTGAACTCTGAAGTTTTGTTGCAAATACTGCATAGCTTAAGAACAACTAGAAATAGATTTTAGGGGAAGAAGTTTTAAAACAGGTGGAATTAGAAGTGGGGTCTTGGTTTGGATGGATGTTTCTGCACTGGGTTAACTTGGAGTAGAGTGTAAAATGTTTGCTGAGGAGGGTAGATTTTATTAAATGCCTTAGTTTTGAAAAGAGCAATGATTTAGGTTTAAGGAAGGTTTGCTGAATTTTGTATTTAGTAAGTAATAGTATGTTAGATTCATAGAGGCTGGATGATATGTTAGAGAAACTATCTGTTTTTCTAGTAAGGTTTTGGTTGTGGTAGATTTTTCTATTATGAAAACGTTTTGGGGTTTGAGTGATGTATGTGTAAGAAAACAGAGAGCTAGGGTAAGGACAGTGAGGAGTAGTATGGTAGGGTTAGGGTAGATCATAACAGTGAATTAAATAGGGTGGTTGAAGATAATGGGGTATGTAGTGTGAGAGCAGTTGTATGGGGGATATAGGGTGAAGAAATATAGATATGGTTGTAGAGGATAAGCATATAGGGTGGATAGGTAATAGACAGGTGCAGTGTAATTTGATAGAAGATAAGTGGTAGTGTGCGATTAAATGCAAAGTTGAAGAGGAGGAGTTAAGGTAAGTATAAATGTAACTGAAGTAGGGGTGAGTGGGAATGGGGGTAGGGTAGAGGAGTGGAGTGAGCCCAAGCAAAGGGAGGATGAATGGTGCAGGCTGAACCTGGTCGGGTAGCATGCTAAAGAACAAAAACTGGTAAGTTACAAGGAAGGTTGAGAAGAAAAGAACTGCAGAGAATCCTCTGTCAATAATACAGGTAAGGGAGTAGTGTCTGTTTTAGGCTGAGGTAGTAAGGGTAAGCAGGGAGAAAAACATAGGGCTAGAGGTAAAGAAAAAGGAGGAAGAAAAGGAAGAGAAAGGTCCAAGCTACTTAACTACAGGGAGGTAGGGGAGGGGTGTAAGCTGTAGGAAGGGCACACAGAATTCTAATGATTGGCAAAGAAATATATGCTACCTTGGCAGTGTAATTCAGAGGTTGAAAAGTCTGCATCAGAAAGGGAAAGGAGAGATGGGTTAGAGCATGGAGTAGTGATGTTCAAGAAGCTGGTACAGTTAAACAGGATGGAATACAGTATAAAAGAAGAAAAACAGCAACCTGTACATACATTACAAATTAATGGATTTTCTGGGTTAATAAAGTCTGAACTTCCAGTGCCTGCGGTATTTCAGTGCCATGCCTACCAATTTTATTCCAAACAAGTCAGATAGGTCTGCATGTTAGAGAAGGGTCCAGTGATAGGTCATGTACAACATTAAAAAATAAAGAATTTTCTGAGTGAATAAAGTCTGAATTTCCTGTGCCCAAGGTATTTCTGTGCCGCGAGTACCAATTTTATTCCAGACAAGTCAGACAGGTCTACATGTTAGAGAAGGGCCCAGTGATAGTTCATGTACAACAATTTAAGCAATTTTTCAAAAGGTATTATAACAGTGAGCATAACTAAGGATCAGCACCCATACATCACCACACAGCTGCAGGAATAGCAGATAGAGGCAGACTGATATTGTACAACATGGCATGTGAGACATTCTGCACAGGTGCTTGGGTCATACTGCAGAGCAGCCCCCAGTGTGTCTTAACAGCTGAAATGTGACTTCAGCATGCTAAACACATGCTCTATGATGTTTCTAGTTTGAGTGTGGGCATCATTTTATCCTTCATCTGTGGGTATGTGTAGATTTCTGAATGGTGTCATGAGCCTTGGTTCCAGTGCATAACCTGCATCACCCAGTAGATGGCCTTCTGGAACAGGACTCCAGAAAACCTTATGTAAAGCCGCCAGGTGTGCCATATGTGTGAGTCATGGTAACTGCCTGGATTGCCTACATAGACATTGGGGATGATCTCTTGGGCATTACAGACAACCTGGCAGTTGTTTGAGTGGAACCCCTTCCTGTTGATATATGTCCTTCCCTGTTCACCAGGTGGGGCTTTTATTTCTATGTGAGTGAAGTTTATGGCCTCAAGATTTCAGGGAAGTGTACCACAGCATAAAATTAATTTCTGTACTGTTCTTACTCTATCCTCTGGTGTGCATGAAAAATAGATGTACTCCCTTGCATGTTGTAGCATAACACTGGGATATTGATGAAATATTCTAGAAGCTGAGGCCTGTGACATGTCTAGTATATCCCCTGTAGATCTCTGGAATGTACTAGTAGCCAATATCCTTAATGTTACACATATCTTAGATTTAACTGGTATACATTCTGCTCAATTTCTCCTGGGTATGAGGTATGAGCAGCAGAGGTTGCAGAGTTCCTGCAGTGTTTCCCTGTCAACCCTGCGTCACTCTACTATTTCAATATTATGTAGTCCATGATATGTTAACCTGGGTCTGAACACCCTTCTTTTCCTTGGATGAGGTCTGTCAGCAGCATCAGCAGCATAGATTAGAGCGTGTTGCATATACACATGCAAGGCAGCAGCAGAAGCCCCTGCCATTGCTTTCTTTACTAAGTGTGATGGTGGATGTATTCCAATAGGGTTTGGTGTTAATGGCAAAGAGCTACATCATTTCTAAATGGTTACTTTGTAGCTTCCCGAACAGCACTGCCATCTTGGATTGCTTAATTAGCATGTAATTCAGCTGCTTATGATTTCATTAGCATACTGTGCCGTTTCCCTTTGTTTGTTTGGGTCTATGTGATATGTAGAGCCATTTAATGAGTACAGCATAAAGCTCTATTGTATGCACATCGTGGCATGTTGTGATAATGATAGCAGCTCGGAAATTAATCATTCATGAATCTGGCCCCTTATTTGTGCCTGATATGCATTGTTTGCAATATTGTACTGAAAACACCCTTTAACTGATTTTTATGAGATGTAAGCATTTATAAAGACAGAATATGATATATATATATATATATATATATATATATATATATATATATATATATATTGACATATCTCTTATACTTGTTTGCAGTAATGTACTGAATGCACTGCAGTGCTTCAGTTACCCTGCTTTATAAATTATTTCCTTATGTATTAATGAGATTTAACACTAAATGCTATTTACTACTTTATTCATGCTTATCAGCTTCTTCAACCAGCCTTTCAGTTCTCCTTTCCTGCTGATGTAAGCTGTATTGGATTTCCACCTCGGCTTGAAAGAGAAGACATAAGACAATTGTTGTTTACCTGAATTTCACCTCTTTTTTCCTTAATATTACTGATAGCACTAGTAGTATATGTAAGGCATTTCTTTCATTGCTGTTCTTGCTTACTATGCATTTGTTTAAATAGTATTCATTATCTGAATTTTCATACTGTGCCAATCTTCCCTTTACTGCAAGTTATAAACAAATTGTTAACATTTTTGGTGGAATGGTGTTTTAAAATGCTATACTTTGCATGTAACAGTCTGTGAATTATTTTCAGGCACAAGATGTTTGCACACAGAAAAATGTTGCAATTTTAAAAGTGTGTGTGTTTTCTGACTAATAATTCTAAGAATATAAGGGGCAATTTAAAAATGAATATAGAAGTAATACAACTGGCCATTTCTTACTTAAGTATATGCTAGTCAGTCACTTGACATAGCAACCCACACTAGCCTCTACTCTGACTATGGTGTAGTGCCTGACTGAGAGTTCATCCATCTTGTACATGCAGTTAATATTGTGTGAAAAATGATTATCCTATAATTATTATACTAATAAATATTTTTCTAGCTTACATAAAATTATTTATTCATAAAAACTGTCTGCATATAATTTAACTACTACCTAAGGTAATACAATACTAAATGAAACTATGTGGAAATGCAATTTTTTTTTGCTTTCTGCATAAATATGTAAACAAGTAATTGCAAGTGTACTAATGCAGAAGTGTATCTCTGCTTTACAGACATATTTATGCATATTACATTTTACTAATAGCTATATTTGTATTTATACAGACAATTATGTTATCACATGAACATTCCATATATTTGTATACATTTGCAATTCTGCGCACAAATATGTTTATGCTTTCTTTTGCATTATTATAATACCATTATAGATACATATTTGCAGTTACACATACTACCTTAAATTATACCATCTTCTTATATATTTTATTTTATTTTCTAAATCTATGTTTAATATGACCAAAAAGAAAATAATAATAATACTATAGAACTCAGGCTTTCTCACTGCTACCTGGTCATCCCACTCAGCCAGTTGGTTGGGCCTATGCTTCTGTGGGTTGTTGTACCTGTGATGGCACTGTTGGTCAGAGTGGGTGATCCCTGTCAGGAATAACAGGTGCTCACTCAACTCCTGCCAGATGTCAATCTTCCAACTCACTCGCCCTTATGCACACCTGGATTTTATCCAGATACAACTCATGAGAAGGTAGACCATACTTTTGATCTCCTTATCTGACCAGCTCAGAGAACAGTCTCATGCCTTCACAGGTGCTGCCATCATTCGAAGTGCCAGAACCAGAGTGAAGAAAGTATGAGCAGAGCTGTGGTTCACAGGTTTAGGGTGTGACATCACTTTAACCAAACCCAGTTAACCAGCAGTGGCATTAGACCAGGTACTGTTATTATTGCCAAATTTGGTTTGACCAAAAATACTTTGTCACATACATTTTTTTTTATTTAAAGGAATAGATTCATATTTCATTTATGTGGTGGATAAAAAAACAGTATACAATCGTTTTTCATTATATTACTTGCAATTGCTGGGCATTACCTTAGCTATCTTTTTTGGAGTATTACACCTTGTTGTATCTTTCGGCTTTTCCCGGTTAGGGGTCACCACAGCGGAACTCCGGTCCGCTAATGATTGGCAGTAGATTTTTACGTACCGAGTTGCCAGGCCTGACGCACAACCTTCAACAAAGGTACGCCCATTCACGCATGTCTCCACACAGAAGATGCTATAGCTGAGAATCGAACAGGACAACATCTTACTGTGAGGCAACAACGTTACCGCAGCACCACCACCACAGTTGGAGTATTACACCTGAATGTCATTAATTAATGTGGTGCAGCAGTATTTTATTTTATTTTATTTTTTATGGCGGGGGGGGGTTGCAGAAATAAATACTCCTATATGTGTGATTACCAACTTTTATTAAATGTTGAGTGATTTGAAGTGAGAAGGTGTGCCAGATGATGTTACATTGGCAGACTGTCACTCATATGACTCCATTTTGTTTTCTCTAAATATATTCAGCTTTGAACATACCTGAGGCTATCTGTACCTTACTATGGCATGCTGGGGACTGCTGAGGACTGCTACAGACTTTGTCACTGTCCCTACTGCATTCATGTCAACCCGAGACCATGTTCTTGAGTAGCCGAGAGCAATTTACATGCCTAAGTGGCCATACACATTTGCATATTACTGCAATTCATAAAGATAAACCTAAAATGACCTAATTTGCATAAAAACTTGTAAATTAAACTGAATTTATGTGAAATAGCTTAATATTGCCATGTTAATTTGCAATTACTTGAGTTAGGTGGCAAACGACTTAGGAAAATGCTGACTTTTTAAAGTAGGAAAAAATAACGGAAATATTGTAAACTAATATGACACTTTAAAATGATGTAAAATTTAGTGAGTTTACTTCAAGAAATGTTTGTGTACTGATATGATGGGCATATTACAATGTCTTTAATGACTACTATAAAGCTGTCATTTGTAAATGGAAAGCCATTACAGTAGCAGTGGAAATGATAAGAGGTCACTGAGAAAATCATTTACTTTGGTGCCATTTAATATTTGTGCACACATGGTCTAAATGTAATGATTTAAGTTTGAAGTACTGAAACAATAAAGATGTTTCTAATTGTCAGTAAAGAATGAAAAGTGACAGTAATATGAATACAAGACAATGGCAGTGGCTTGGGGAAAGATTAGCCTGTTAACAAACATATTGCTTTACTGTTGTAAATGCCTTTATGATAGTGCAGACATTACTGCAGCACAACTTTTAACTGGCTGGACTGACATTTTGCATGTGTATATAGTTATAGAGTTTGTGTTACCTACCTTTTTTATGAGGATATCAGGCATACTGTCATTGTTTGATTGTTTAAACTAATGAATACATCAAAAGGTTTTTGTATAATACTGTGGCATATTTTTTTCATGTGCAGTAATGATGCAGAAGAAGGGATCAAAGCAGAGAAAGAGCAACTTCAGCCATAAAGAAAACCACATCCTCATGGCAGCCCTTAGGACATATAGTAAATGTCTGTTTTGTAAAGGGGGGCAACCAAGCTGAGAGGACAAAAGCTTGGAATCTAGTTGTCCTGGGCATTAAAGCAGTCAGTGGAAGAAGCTGCACAGTAACACAGTTCAAGAAGAGGGCAAGTGATATGGTGGGACATGCTGGAAGCAAAAATTACAGAATGCAATTGCTCATACCAATGCTTGGTGGGGGGAGCCTCCAACAATTATCCCATTAACTCCAGATGAGGGATACCTTTTCTCCATCCATGGGGATGACTGTGACACAGAAGCTGAAGGTACACCAGAATAATCAGAGGGGGTGTGTACACTGACGATTACCAACATTTGCAGCAGAAACAGGTCTATATCAGTATGTCGAACAGTCTGTTCAAAGAATGACTATTCGCTGAATCCACTTAAGCAAAAAGTCATTTTAATGAACAATCATTTTAGTAATTTTTTTCACAGGGAAAGGAAGCAGTTGGTCATCATCAGGAATCTGCCCCTTTCACCACTGTAATGCAATCTCAGAGTTGATATATTTAGTTAAGGGGGGTATGGGGAGTGCACCTCTACACCAGTAGCTCCAAACCCAGACAAACATTTTGAGGATGATGGCAGGCATTCAGAGGAAATAGTGTCCACAGTGACACCCTTACAAAGGGTAGTCAGGTGCAGAAAGTTGTTACAGTTACCCCAGGAAACACATAAAACTGCCCAGCAATGTGTTGTGACCTTCTTAGAGCTCAGAGCACTGCCACAGAGAGTCAAATGGAAATGGTCAGGGTCCTCCAGGGTGTGCATGAAGATTTCTAGCACTACTTGGAAATGGAACAGAGCAGGGATAATGCCATCCATGATCATGCGGATGCATAGTATGGTGCCACATGAAGCATCGGCAGCCACCTCCATTCGTACACTAGTATATTTATTTATTTATTTTCATATTTGCCTTTGTTGACCAGGAAAATTACAACTGGATAAAACTTATTTTCGGTGGAGGTCTGGGGAGAAAATCTCCATGTTTAAGTCACACATTATGTACATTTGTAATTGCTGGGTAAAAACATCTATACATGAGCTTATTTACATGATTTTTAAATATTTCTTACAAGAACATAGCATTTTAACACAAAAAACAAGACAGGAATGAATATGAATTGGCTAATTACTGAATAGAGAAAACATACAATAACAGTTAATGTATTTATAGCATGGTAGAAGGAACTGTAGTTAATGATGGGGTGTTGGAGAGGAGGAAAAGTAAGACTTTAGGAAATAAGCGCAGTATGAGGGGGAGCGATAAGGTACAAAATGATTGGGAAGCAAAGCGGCTGTAAGAGTTGAAGAAAAGTAATCTGAGTAATGCTAGACAAGTGAGCAGGGAGAACAGAGCTTTAGCATAGGTGCTGTTTAAGTTTACAAACTATCTGTTTTAACTGTGTGGGGATTTCATTCTAGAGTTTTGACACATAATGAGAGCAGACAGACTCTCCAGCAGTGTTGAATGTCTTATTGATAGACAGTAAATGTTTATTGCTAAAGTTCTCTAGAAGGTGAATAGTACAGTAGAGTATTTTCTAATGCTGACATTTCTCTGGAGAGTAGAATAGGTTGTGCACAATAATTAGTTGGGAGTATGTCAACTGGTTTAGGAGTTCAAGCCAGTTTAATTGTTTTAATGCAAGGCAGTGGTGTGTTTTATAAGGTTGGTTGGTTGGTTGCAAACTTAGCTATTTTGTAGTAGTAAGATGCTACTTTAGTTTTATAAATAGTGTTGATACTTGTAAGAATAGGGGAAGCATATAATAGAAAAGGAAGGAGATATGTTGCTGCTGAGGTAATCCTTGCTTGATCTGTCAGGTAATGTTTGGCCCTATAGAGGGAGATGAGCTTTTGGTGAGTTTTAATGATGGAGTGAAGTATGTGATGATCATATCTGAGGCTGTCATCTGCTATGACTCTTGAGTAGTTTTGTATGGCTTATGGTTCCTTGTTGTTGTTGTTAAAAGTTTGTCTTTCGGCTTTTCCCGGTTAGGGGTCGCCACAGCAGAACTCCGGTCCGCTAATGATTGGCAATTGTTTTTTATGGTGTCAAGTTGCCAGCCCAATGCCCAACCTTCAACAAAGGCACACCCATTCAATGCACGCATGCAGACTCCACATAGAAGGCACTCCCAACCCAAGCCAAGAATCGAACGGGAGAACCTGGCTTCTAATTTTGTATTTTTACTTGAGGTAATATGAAATGTGTGTTTCTGATTAAGGTGTTTTGGAGTAAATAGCATAGGTTTGTTTTGTTTTTTTTGGCATTAAGCAGCGTTAGAATTTTTTAGCCATATTTAAATGTCTCCAAAAAACGCCAGCAGTGGTCCACAGCAAAGGCAAAATCCAAAGATAGTTCCAAAGTGTTGCTTTATTTAAAACGAACCAAGACAACGCTTTCACATATAGCTTTATCAAGTCTTCACTAAACTAGAAACTGAGCCCTGTTAATATAGTGAGTCAATTAACTATATAACAAGCTACATCACCAATTACTAACTAATTAATTTAGCATTGAGACATAAATATAAAGTTGTATTAACAAAAAAAAAATAAGCATACATACATTGAAGTCCATGTTAAAACTGCTACCTAAACATAAAACCAGAATAAATAACAAAGTAAAAATACATCATTTCATTTTTTCTTAACAGGTCTGGCTCTTAATGTGGGCTGAATGGATATGTGCTCATTAAGGCCAGGAGCATACTGTGCTCCGAGTCTAAAAATCCATTTTAACTATGCCTGATAAGTCCTATTCACCAAATCCCCTTGTCTAACACTCTCCTGTATAACTTCCAATACCAAAAATGTAAAGCCATGTTCCTCACCAAAGGTATTAATGTGCTTTCCTACGGCACTGTAATTCATCCCTCTACGTAGACAATAAAGGTGATCTTGTATCCTTTCTCTTAGCCGCCTGTTGGTTTTATCAGCATAAAAACACTAACATAACATACAGTGCGCAAGATAGATCAAATTTTTTGTATTACAGTCAGCTAATGGAAAGTGTGTAAATGCCTTGCCATGTACTGTATGTTTATAAGAAGTCGACTCATCTATATATATATATATATATATATATATATATATATATATATATATATATACAATAAGCACAATTATTGCATTTCTTAGTTCGCCCAGCCAACATTCCTTCATTTATAGGGACCTGATATCTAGCATAACATAACTTTTGTCTTAGATTGCTTTTATTCCTATACTCAAACCTGGGTCTAGTATCTACAATAGAGCCAATCTCACTATCTGTACTAAGAATGGGCCAATGTTTTAATATAATATCCCTGATTCATTGCTCATCACTGGAAAATGTTAAACTAAAAAAAGGGGAATGTGTTTTATGTGTGTCCTGAGTTCTAGTATTACTGTTAGAGGAAAAATATGGTTTTCCTATAGTGTGTCTACAGTGTCTAACAGTCTGCTGTGTTTGCACTATCTCTTGTTTCGTGTAACCTCTGGATATAAAATCCAATCTCATAGTATCTAAAAATTTTTCAAAATCCTGGTCATCATTATGTAAACGACTGGCTCTCAAATTTTGTCCTTTCAGGACGTTACGAAATACATGTCCAGGATGCATACTACCACAACATACATAGGTGGGTCGATAACATTCTTTTCTATGTAGTTTTGTAATAATATTTTGATCTCCATTTTTAACAATCATCACATCTAAAAATTCAATGCAGTTCTCAGAGTGGTTACAAGAAAACCTCAAAAACCTAGTGCTGGCATTCAAAATGTCAATATATTGTTACAATTCCAATAGATCTCCTGTCCAGAGAAAGAAATGGTCATCAACAAAACGTCGATAGAAAGGAACAAACTGTTTATACTGATCAAAATAAAACATGGTGTTCTCCTCCCAGGCTGCAATTACCAAATTGGCATAAGTATTCGCACACGGAGTGCCCATTGCTATGCCTGAAGTTTGTATATAATAGGTATTGTCAAAGGTGAACATATTATATTCCAACACCATTTCCAGCATAAGGCATAAAAATTCCGTATGCCTGATGTCATACATGCCTGTGTTGGTAACAAGTTGTTGTACCATCTGTATCCCTTCGTCATTCAGAATACAGGTAAAGAGAGAGGCTACATCTAAAGTAACAAACATACCCAAATTCCTATCTGACCTCTTTTCAACAAAGCTATATAAGTCTTGTAAAAAATGTTTGCTATCGATCAATACCGATTTACATGTTGATAAAACTGGTTTCAACTGCTTCTCTAAATAGATGGACAGTGGTTCAGTAAGCCAACCACCCCCATCCACAATGGGCCTGAAGGAGGGATGCATGGAATTCTTATGCACCTCCGGTAAGTCATTTAGGACCGCTATTCTTGGATGCTCTACTACACAATATCCAAACAAATTTTTATCAATCAATTGATTGTCAAAACATTCCTTCAAACAATTAGTAACCTCATAACTAATCTTCTGTACAGTGTCAACATCGACAGATTTGTAAGTAGAATTATCCTTTAACATGTTGTTGATACTATCAAAATAATACTTCCTGTCCATAATGACCGCTAGTCCCCCCTTATCTGCTGGTCGAATAACAATACTCAAATCTCTCTGTAGATTATTAAGTGCCTCACATTGAATTTTGTATTTCAATATCAGTTAAAGATTTTTGAGTGATTTCTTGTAATTTTGTTACAGATGGGGCAGAGCAGATACGGGTTGAATCTTTGGCATATTGCATGAGAGTGGCAAGTTTTGCAGCAGTATGAAGTTTATTTATAAAAATATTAAATAGAAGGGGGCCGAGTACTGACCCTTGGGGAAAACCAACAGGGACTGTTTGAAATTCTGAAAGGTTTTGTTGCCATTTACTTACCTGCTGATGATTGCATAATTAACTGTGAAACCAGGAGAGGGAGAGGTAAGTAAGAAATAGTTCTGCAAGTTCAGAGAAGAGATTTTGGTGGGACACTGTGTTGAATGCTTTAGAAAGGTCAAGAAAAAGTGAAGAAGCAAGGCTGCCCTTATTTCTGTATTGGTTACTATGTTGGTGAAGTTGAAGAGGGCAGTAATAGTAGTACTATGGTTGGGCCTAATCTGTGCTGGGTGTTGAAGAGGAGGTTGTGTTTGGTTTTATGTTTCGTAAGCTGAGTGAATGCATTTGTTAACTCTGCTGAAGTACCTCTTTTGGGAAAGGGTATAATAATGGATTTTTTGCAGATGGATGGCACATACTTTTTAGTTATTAACCAGTTGTTTAGAATGAAGACAGGGAAAGCTAGTGCTTCTGCACCTATTTTGAGGAATTTGGTGGGAAGGTTATTGGCAGTTAAGGTTGTTTGTTTTAATTTGTCTAGTAATTTTTTATGGTTGATGTTGGGATGGGCTGAAAACTAAAAGACAGTGTGTTGCTTTCGAGAACAGATAGAAGTTGGAGAGGTGAGGTGAGGTAGTCATTGATTAGCAATAGAACTGACTGGATAAAATGAGTGTTGAACTGAGTGGCTATGTAGGACTTACCAGACTCAAGCAGGATTCAGGCTTGGAAAGGGAAGTATTGATGGGGTACTGTGTGGACATGTGGAGGCAGATTACATGAGACTAAAAATGCTTCTCAAGAAAGTACTAGAATTATTTGGGAGAACAAGCACAACACATTTCATGCAGGCCACATCAGTGTTCATCTACACCTAGCAGAACCTTTCATTCAAGGTCCTGATCATCAGGGCCAGGGCTAGCGTTTTAGGGGCTGTCAGCATGGTTCAGCTGAGGGGCATGATCAAGGTTGTGCCTTCACCACATGGATATATATCAACAGTATATTTCATAGCCTTTTTGTGGTGACATAAAATTATGAACCAGCAACCCTCTGCACTATAGAGAGCAGAATGCAGAGACTGGATTTCAGATACAATGTTGTCACACTGAGGCAAACATCTTTACCACAATAGCCACCCCCAAGTCCACACACACCACCATTACTAACAAATGCTATTTATCCTGTGCCACACATTTCAGTGTGGAATTGTCCAACCATTTACTACCAGTCCTTTACACTGTTATATCCACCAGCTCTGACAGTTTTATATAATCACTTGTGTAGCCTTAAGTACACAAGGTAAGCAAACACTAACAAACTGAGCCATACAGTACATACTGGCTAGCATATCTGGTGAGTACTGTCAGAGAAACCTGCTCACCACCATTTACATCAGCTCATGTTCTGCATTTTTACAAATTGGCTTTGGCTAACCAATTAATCATAGCCAGTGATTGTTGTCATCATGCATATACATGCTAAACAATCCGTATGAAAACAAAGTGTATTCCTCAGTTAAACTTGTGACAAATGAGTGTCTGTTGAAATTCCAGGAATGTTCAATGTATTCCTTAGAATAATGAAAGTTTGGGTAAGATTAGGTAGAATATATATATTAACTCTGAAAGTGCAGTATTTTGGAATAATGTCCCTTATCTGAGGCATAGCAGTCCTGGAGTTAATATAAATAAATAATGAAGGATTATGGATCACAATCCCCACGTCAAGAGTTTCAAAGAGTAAAGCCGTCCTATAAAAATTCTTTAAAGGTATGAGAATTTGATTTTTTTAGTGTATAATTTCTGAAATGTCTGGACTTGCTCTACAGTATCAAGTCTTGCACTTTTGAAAGGGAAGCCTGCACATGCTCAGTGTCAACAATTCACAATACAGAATATTACCTACCTACCTGGACAGCAAGTTTTATGTGTTGTTTTGTTTCCAGCCAAACACCATATTTCACATACGGACACCAAGGGGGCTGCAGAACAATGTAGCAAAATTCAGAAGTATGTGACAGTATTTTAAAAGCAGCATAACTTTTTTTTTAAGTTTTGTAGATCCTTAAGTAGATAGAATGACAGCAGATGGTAAGGCTACATTGAAGAAGTACAAGCTTTGAAAACTATGTATACTAAAGCATTAAAAGGAATACAGATATTCTGCCATTCACAGATGCCAGTCATTGACATCAAAAATCACTGCCATAAAAATGAAGTCACACTAAAAGGTGTAACTTCTATACTAAATCTGTAATGTTCCTTACATCAAGCTGCATCTAATACTACCAGATTATCTCACTTCCAGAGAGGTTTTATATTATGTCTACCATTGTTTACATGAATCTTCCAAAGTACACAGGAATTCTGCTGGCAGTAATCTGCTCAGATCTTGTAGAAGAAATGTCAGATTAATTTTTTTTCATTTATTGGTCCAAATACAATATATGTACATCTTCATCTATAGCAATATATCTATCTACTTCTGTCCATGTCTATGTGTCTGTGCTGCTGTGCCTCTGTGCATCTGTGTGTATGTATATCTGTGTCAATACACACACAGGCAAACACTATGTCTAGCCATGTTAACCAGTGTCTTTTGAGGAAGGGGTGATGAAAGTGCAATTTTAAATGGCAGTTCATAACATCAGATTAAGTTTATATGCTTCATGTCATGCTCCTGTGTTTGATTCCTCAAGCCTCTAGTTACCTACACTTTGACTCCAGCGATATCAGTTAACATGATAATACTCTTAATTTGCCAATAAAAAGAAGTCCTTGTACCAGGTAGGTTGACCTACTTAATAAAACAAAACAGGAATATCTGGGGAAATGTCATGCAGCCATTAAAAACATACAAAGTCCTCACAGATGCTGGCTAGCTGTCAAGGTTGAACCCAAGAATTCAACTTTGTGCTGTAGAAACCTTAGTCATTATGGCACATGGACAGCTATGAACAACAACAAATCTGTACTTTTTGAATCATAAAACTTGATGAACTGCTGAATTTAAACCATAGAAAACAAAACACACTAAATAGGGTGATGGTCATCATTGCAATATGGGTTGTATCTTGCCCAGGATACGACAACCAGCCAGTTCACAAAGCTCTGGCTCACTCCCATACATCCACTCTGACTGCTGAATGGCCAGCCTCAAAGAAGGAAATCAGTCAAACTGAATCTTCGTTGAGACTTTGGGGATACCACAGAGATTATTTGTATTTTTCTTCAGTACTTTCTTGCAGCCCTAAGAAGAAACATCCCAGAAGCTTCACAGGAGCAGCAATTGTCTACGCCTTTCATTTCTGGCAGATAAGTTCCCTTCCACACAAAAACTACTACCTTCAAGAAAAAAAAATCTGTTTCTTTTCTGACCAAAGTGTTACTGCCCCTTTAAGAAACCCACTATTTTTTTCATATTATTGGAAGTTTCCTGTCAGGGACTGATATTTTTTTGTATATGGTGTACTTGACTTTTTAGTGTCTATTTTGTGGAAAAAAAATCTGTTCTGCTTGTGTAAACTTTGATTATTTTGACAAAAAAAGTTTAGTTGGGGAACAGGCAAAATGGGTGGTACAGTGTAGTGCTTGTGTATACTTTCTGATATCTTACATGTCATTTTTTCTGTCAGTGTGCTTCACAACTTTTCTACACTATTCTGAGAGGGAGGTTTGTGTGCTGCATTTGCATTTACTGGTAAATGATAAGTTAGGTGGTCAGAGTAATACTTCAAATTTGATCATTTGTTAATTGGATATATTGAGATTATAGTCCCTTTACAACCTTAACCAGAACTACATATGTACATATATTATACAAATATGTATGTCCATGTATGTATAAGAACAAAGATACACCTACAATAAATACATAGGTTTGTGTGTGTGTGTGTGTGTGTGTGTGTGTGTGTGTGTGTGTGTGTGTGTGTGTGTGTGTGTGTGTGTGTGTGTGTATATATATATATATATATATATATAAATTATATATGCACACACATATATAAATATATATATATATATATATATATATATATATATATATATATAAATACGTATACTAGATAGATGTACATGTAATATATATATTGAGAGAGAGAGAGAGAGTAAAGAGAGAGAGATAGATAGAAAGCTGGGGAGAAGAACATAAAGACTTTTGGACTTTAGTTAATCATTTTGCTAATCAAACTGCATGTCTTTAGAAGGAAGCCAGAGTATCACCCCTCCCAATAAATAGACGTAGAAAATGCATATTCCAAACAGACTATAAATTGAGGTCAAGAGTGAACTCTGAACTATATGAGGCAGAAATGTTAACATCTTGGCCAATGAAGAATAGTAAGTTAGAGGAAGAAACATTTGCTAGTGAGCCACATAGTTTCATAGGTGTTTACTAGGCTAATGACCACACGGGTCTTTTTAAGCCTAACCAAGCATTCCAAATCTCTGACAAGTTCTGGTACCCTTGATAAGTGTAAGCAGGGGCTTGGGAGATGAAACATTTACAAGCAGGGGCTTGGGAGCTGAACCATTTTTTAGGCTGCCTGTGTCCATTAGAGACATAGGTGCAAAAACAGGGATGAATTTCCTGTTGCCCATCCACTTGTCCAAGTTACACTTGAATTGGGTTAGGGAGAAACTCTGCTTCACATGCATGGGGTACCTGGTCGAGAGAAGGGGTAGTCTCTGGGATACATACCTGTCTGTCCAGCAGGTCCTGTTTATATCACAAGCAAGGTTTAAATCTTTAGAATGGGTAATTCTGGTGCCGTTTGTTTTGTAGATATGCATGTGAGGCTGATGGCAATGAGGTTTTCATATATTTACAGTTTTAGTGAAGCTCACTTTTGTTTATTCTATATTCCTAGTAAAATGTTACTTAATTGATTGTTTTTATCCTTTGCATCCCCATGAGTATAGGAAATATTCTCACGCAGATGGTCTTGTGCAGAAGAAGCACATACACACAAACAAAAATAATTTATTATGCAAATGCTATCAAAAGATGCAATAGGTTTTGTCGAACCATAGAAGCTATCTATCTCTTTCCCCTTCTGTACATCTCCACTACTCCACAAGTGCCTCCAAAAAATCACCCTTCAGAAGGGATTTAGAAGTATTCATTTCCATCACCATGATAAGAAAATTACACATTCTTTTATAATTATTTAAAAACACAAGTACAGGAATATCTTGATTTTGCTCATGCTTGTTAAATATATTTTATCTTTAAAAATGATAATGAGGAAATGTGTCAGCACTACAACAGGAACTGACTCTCATCTGAAATAAACTCATACATAGATGTCCCTACTATAAATGTTATAAATAAATGTATATGATAATACACTCTATTCTTTACTGAGATGTTAATGTGAATCACTCCTACCTCAGATGTTCCATTGGTCACTGAACAAAAGTGATGCTCAAAAAGTCAGAAAGAAAGTTCCAAAAGTTGTGAGTATAAAACATGATTGCCACTAATCAGATGTGATCTCAAAGAAAATGACGTAATTAGCTATGACAGTCATGCAATACTAGCTTAGGATGATAAAAAAAGACCAGAAACATGAGAATCAGGGGAAAAACACAGACATTTGCTGACTGAAAAATAAAGTTGAATCCTGTAAGGCAATGTTCCAGCAAAAATTTGGTATTTAAGCTGAGGATGCACATTAACTTACTGATAACCTGCAGTCAGAAGTTTCTTTTTCCTTTTGTGTGTGTGTGTGTGTGTGTGTGTGTGTGTGTGTGTGTGTGTGTGTGTGTGTGTGTGTGTGTGTGTGTGTGTGTGTGTGTGTGTGTGTGTGTGTGTGTGTGTGTGTGTGTGTGTATGTACGTGCGCATGTGTGCTCACATGTGTGCGTGTGCACTTAGATTATATGGCAAGCAGCTGGAGCCTTTGTTAACTTTCTCAAACATTTTAAACTACATATTGCTCTTATCTGAGGTTAACAAAAAGCCATGCTTAATTGAACTTCCAAAAGTTCTGACTGTGAATCACGATTGCCTCCAAGCAGATGTGATCTCCAAATAAGCAGAACTAATTGGAGACAGCAGTTCCTGCATCACTAGCTCAGGTTTTAACAAATGCCCCAAAACCCGAGTATTGGGAAAGAAATGGAAAGCCACGGATTGTAACATAAAGTAGAATTTTGTAAGACACTGTACCTGCAGGAGGCTACTGTTTAAGTCAGGGGATGTGCATTAGTGATCACATAATGTGTTTTACAACACACTGGTAACTGCAGTCACTGTTTTTTTTCTGTGTACATTATATGGCAAGTTGTTGCAGCCTTTGTGGGACTGTTTTGTAATCTGGGCCCTCCTGCACCTGCAGGTTTCATGAGTACCTAATGCTGGCTATGCTGATCATGGTCCTGCAGCACTTTCAGATCAGTGTCTGCAGGATCACCAGCATCAAGTAGGTCATGACAATGGGCCATCCAGCTCTCATGGTAGACGCTCTTCAAAATCACTTACACTATCACCTAGCCCATCTTTAAGAGATGCGTATAGTGTGATTCAAAGGTCGCATTTATGTTACTTACAATCTGACCTTTATAAACACAGATCAATGTTTAACTCAAGAGGGAATAAGTTATTTTAAAAAAGGGGAAGACTTGGGACATTTTAACTGTATGTTTTTCATTTCTGTAATGCTACTGCTTAAAACCTCATGGAACTGTAGAAAGAAATCCGTATGTCATAATATATGATTGCAGACATTAACACTAATGCTCTGTGCATTACCATTGTTACAGTTAGTAGTTTTCTACAACTTAATAGTAGTAATACACAATTTGTCATGGGAACACAGTAATGAGAAAGTTACAGATTAAAATGAGCATCCTGCCAGGTAACAAACACAGCTGACACTTCACCCTCACCACTGCACAAATTATATTTTTTTGTCTCTGAGGCCACAAATTATTGTGTATGATAAAATATAATAATCTGATGTGCAGTACCTCAACAGACAACATACTTTAAACTGAGAAAACATTGCATAATATTAAAAAATACAATACAGAAAACATTGCATAATATTACAAAATACAATACATTTTCGTTCAAATGCAAGGTATGAACTCATGCTGAACAGTGAATTAGCAGTTTTTATTAACTGAACCACTTGAGGGCATTTAGTATGTGCATACTTAGGCAAACCACATCACTAGAGTTTATTGTGCAAAACAGTTTAAAATGTGACTATTACTCATATGATGCCTTACAACATCACTGAACAGGGGTCAGTGAGCATTCAGGCATGACTTTTTACAAACAATAATATGAATAATTGTTCTGAAATAAAAAAGATAAAGATACATTTTTTAAAGATGAGAAAGAATGTCTGATCAGTAAAAATGGACCCCACGCCACACAACATAGTTTACAGGTATCACTGCATGCATCCGTTATACTCTTATGTGTTTTTTGCAAGAAAAGAAACACTAACACAAATATCATATGGTTATGGACTAGATTCTCCCTCTTTACATGCGCAGCCATATGCCATGCATAAGCCTGCCTCATGGTGTCCTTACTACTGCTGCTGCTGAACGATCATAGTAGTGGTAGGACTGAAACTGGGAGCTGCAGTGACAGCATGGGTCACTTCACCACCAGACCAGCACATGATCATGTTGTGCAGAATGCAACATGCAGTAAACATCCTGCACGCAGTAGCTGGGTCATACTGATGGACACCCTCAGATTCATCCAGGCACCTAGAAGGACTTTTCAGGAGGCCAAAATCCCTCTCAGTGATGATATGGGTCTGGGACTCAGATGAGCTGTAGATCTCTTTTGCAGTTCCATTTGGATTTCTCACATTTGTCATGAGCCATGGCTCCAGTGGATATCCAACATCACCTGAAAGACAAAAAAAAAAAGAGAGAGAGAAGGGGTGGGGACAAAACAAAGTTAAAGTGGTTTAGTATTCAGCAATACATTTTACCATGATTAACTACTTAAATACAATAGAAAAAAAAGAAAATATATTTATCCATTTACCAATATAACGTTATGACCATTGGTCATCCTACTATTTAGGAAGAAGTGGTAGAGTGAGCTAGTATGTCACATATGGGAATCTTGTACACTGCCAGGATGCTGGACAGAGAGATTGGTAATGTACCCCCCATGTGTCACACACCACCTGGAAATTGATGGAATGGTAGCCCTTCCTATTGCAGTAACATTCACTCCATGGACCAGAAGGGTGCAGCCTATTGCACTGAGTACCTCAAGGAAATATGCCACCCCATGAAAGGCACACACAGTCTTGGTTCAATTCTGAGGTGACACCGGGAAGTAGATGTACTGATCCACATGTGCCCAGAATACATCCACACATTCCTCCATTACCCCTCTGAGGGTCATACATGCTCACTGTGACCCTTACAATACCTATGTGCACTCTAAGGCTGTCAGTTATCTCCTGATTATCAAAATTATAGTGAGTTATCTTCTGCCTATATCTCTGCCTTCCTGGCCAGTGAGAATTTGCTGGATGCAATCGGTTCTGGCTTGGCCAAGATAAGCAGCTCACAACTGGAAATAGCAAGACTAGCAGCAAGTGACATCATTTTTACAGACTGCAAAATTGGACTGACAAGACTCCCCCTTATGTAACATATCTATGGATGGCGAGGAAAACTGGGAAAATTTCACTTCAATAAAATTCATAAATAGGCAAGACAGTGCTTCATTAGCATATATTGGCTTCATCATTTCTCACTTACATCTCATTATGACTTAATTTGCTTATGCATATTCGCAGTCATCATGCATTAGCATAAGTGGCCCCTATGAAATGTGACTTTGCAGATGTCATTTGCTGACAGTGTGGATAACTTTAAATCATTTGCGTAAAAATGTTGAATATCACCCTCTGTTTCAGTTATTATGTATGTAATTAAATAAATCTTGATTGTTGTATAACTGTTTTGGAGATGTGTATAGTCAGTGCTGGATTCTGGAAGTTATGGGCCTAGAGCTGAAAATTATAAGTGGCCTATTAATTTGGTTACTTCAGTGTGACAGTAGCACAGGATTTCAGACAAAACCAGAGGGAGAAGCAACGGGGCCTGTTTCTGACATGTGGACCTACAGCTAAAACAACATCAGTCCCCTTGTTAATTCTCAATTTGTGTAGCATGGATGACAGACAGTTGCTCAGATACAATGCTACAAGGCAGATTTATTGGACCAAAAGACCACAGTTTTACAAAAATGTACTATTCTGGTCGACTCATTTTCAACTCCAAGACCTCTGCTGGCTAAAAAAGAAAATGTTTTCTCTAAGAGGTGTCAGTCTCAGTGTTAACTACATATAATAATGAAAATGGGGTTATATCCTCCCACCACACAGAAAAAATGTTCCTATTTTTAACTTCTATTCCTAAAACTAGTGCTTTTCAAATATACCGGTTTTCATTTGCTTATGACTGAAATACTTAATGAGAACAACTTTCCTTGCACATGTAAAATAATCTGTTTATTGTTAAATGAGCCTATGTGGTTTACAAAGACATTTTAGGAAAGCATGTAGTCTTTAAAATGTGCACGTTTTCTTTGAAGCAAACCAGAAATGCTAGTCATACAATTTTGTTAAGCCCTAAGTTGTGAAATAAAGGCAAGATCTGTTTATTTATGCATAAAACCAAACCTCATGGGTAGAATACATTGGATAGCAGATGCAAGACAAAGGATACATTATCTAAAGAAGGAAGTCAATAACATTAAGTTCTGGATTGATGTAATGTGGTCTTTGTTCATTAAAAAGAAAGGGGTTTAAGGATGCCCTATAACTTGGGAAGGGCTGCTGGGCTTGTAAGCAAGTAAGACAAAGAAAATAATTTGAGAGTGATCACTTGTTATTTAGAGAATTCATAACACATCAAGAAGGCAGCTATGAAATTCATTCATATGTTGAACTGCAGGGAGACAGAAAGACATATTAGAAGGGAAGATACCTTATTGGTGCTTTTACAGATTCTGGAGCAATCGTATCTGGATTCACTGTAAGTGCCTTTATTACAGAAAGGGCATTTTGTTACTAGATGTGTTTTGAAGATGATAACAAAATGGATGCCAGCACAAAGGACATAAGGAGAGAAGCTACAGGATTTTTAAAAAGTATAATTCTGAGATCAGAAAGGACACAAGCACACAGATAATAGCAAACTGGACAGGAAAAGCTCATCCAGGAGAGCCCTGTTATTTATAGCTAGAAGTCTTGTCAATGTATGACTCCTTGAATTCATTCTCATCCACATTCTTCCAGATCAAGCAATATCATACCTCTTTATGTAAGCAAAGTGCCACAATTTTTCATTCCATAGTACATTACTGTATTTATTTCATGACAGCTGACATTATAGGTTTATTGGTTGATATGGTCTTTTAGAGCCTAGCCATGCAACTCAGAGATTAGTATGTATATTTTTGGCATCCCATATCCATACTGCTTACCTCAGGAATACATTTTTGGTACCTCTTTGTTTGTCAAGGCAAAACTTAAAGAAAGCCAGTGTGTTACATTGTGTGGCATGTAAGTGGGGCTTTAACACAGGTTGGAGATTATCTGGGGGAGTCTATCTCTCTAAAGTAATGTCTTTCAGCTTTTGCCAGTTAGGGGTCACCACAGCGGAATGCCAGTCTGCTTATGATTGGCAGTAGATTTTTATGATGCTAAGGTGCCAGCCCGACACCCAGCCTTCAACAAAGGCACACCCATTCACACACACACCTATCTGCATGTCTTTAAATGTCACTCGACTGTGGGGAGGACATGCAGACTCCACACAGAAGGTGCTCCAGCCAGGAATCGAATCAGAGAACCTCTTACTGTAAGGTGACAATGCTAACTGCTGCACCACAGCGGCCTGGGGGGAGTCTATCTCTCTGAGAGGTCTTATTCATGTTGCAGTGAAGGTTGATGTCTTTGGAGTGAGTGTTTTAGTAATACCAATACTCACTGAGGTGGAAGAAGAGGCCTATTTGTACAGAATCTTTCACAGTCTTGAACAGGAGGCAAAAATGACCATGTAGGAGCTAGTGTGAATCAGGAATAGCAAGAGAGTCATTAGTTTGTCTGGGTAGCTAAGGAAACTCAATCATGTGATATTTTTAGTTAGAAGATAATGCAGCTTTTCTTGTTGGTCATTATGTTTGGAGAGGTACATTCCAAACAGTGTACTATATTCTATAAATGGCCTTTTGATTAAGTTAAAGCAAACTGGTCATTAAATAATACCTGTAAAAAACATATTAATATCATTCCAAAAAAATTCAAAACATGTGTTGCCAATCTGCCTTAATGTTCAATTTACATCGCCAACATCCAACATTTTTTATACATTAATTCAATTTTATGTGAAGTAATAACTGGTTTATGCATGAATTTCCAAGAGAATAACTTCCATTTTAATGAGGAAGTAGTTTGGAAGATGACAATATAATTTTTTTCTTCTTTACTTGGATAATATTTTTTATGGATTTGAAATAATCCCAATAATTTTCTTAATAATATTTTGTAGTATTGTTAACCACTTTATACATTTTGGATAACAGCCAATTCCATAAGGTATTTTCATCCAGTAAAATAATTAGAAGGTCAGTGAATTTAGGGACAGTATTTTTATTGATGAATGCATTAAATTAATTTACTTTTCTAGTAAATATCTATAATTTTGAATATCTAACCACATTTCTTTAATTAGATTAATTTTTTTGTTATAAAATCTAAAGTTTACAACTTTTCTCTATCCATCATCTGAAACCAATAAAACATATTTTTCTTCTTAAATGCAGTCAATGAAGTTATATTAATTGCACATATGTTGTTTTGTATATATGCAATAAGAAAAGTTAAAAAAAAAACAAGTTTTATACTTTGGATTCTTGCAAATGAAATTTCTGAAAAGTTAATATAGGTAGAATTAATTTGTTGATTCTGATTTTCTAAAATATCTTTTAATAACCAAATGAAATTATTATTAACTATTGTGTTTTGTTCCTACCACTATTTCCTCATGGAATGAAGTTCCATTCACAGTAATTCTGTTGTCCACATCTCTACCTGTTTTCTCAATTAGTTTGTTCCATCTGATTCATATAATTGAAAGTACCACTTTGTAATCCTGTATCCTTTGAAACAATTTATACTAATTACTGTGTACATAACAAATGGTATAGTGAAGCATACACTCCTATACCTGGTTCACTGCTTAATTTCTACACAGATGTTGACTACAAGTTAACTCATGTTTTCCATGGCTAAGAATCCAGGGTAGCCTCCTATTTCATAACTATGTATTTTCATTCCCTCAATAAGGCAGCTGATTCTTGCTGCCCATATACCACCAAGATATGAATCTCATGACGATCAGATGAGGGCCTTATTTTAGGTTGCTATTGTGCATTCTATCCAACTCTCTGCTCCCATCTTTGGGATGTGATTGCCTTATCTGTTCTACCACCTTCTTCTTTCGGCTTTTCCTGGTTAGGGGTTGCCACAGTGGATCACCTATCTGCTCATGATTGGCAGTGGAGTTTTACGGTGTTGAGTTGCCAGCCCGGCACCCAACCTTCCATAGAAGGCACACAAATGCACACACTCAGGCCTAGGGCCAATTTAGAGTATCCAATCCAAATACAGCATGTCTTTGGGATATGGGAGGAAACCAGTGCACCTGGAGGAAACCCACGCGACCACAGGGAGGACATGCAGACTCCGCACAGAAGGCACCCCAGCTGAGGATTGAACTGGAGAACCTCTTGCTGTGAGGTGGCAATGCTAACAGCTGCACCACTGTGGTCGCCCCTTATCTGTTTTACCAGCTAATACAGTAAAAACAGTGATTCTTCTTATTATATTTTTACTCTTCTCTATGTTTTTGTAGGCTGGACATGTCACTTTCTGATCCTTTAATATCTGTTTTTCTTTATAATTGTGAAGAGGAATTCACCATGCATTGGATTGTTCGCTCACTACCACAGAATGTGAGTTTGGTTTAGACCTCATCTGTTATGCAACTGTTTAAATCAGCGTATAGTAAAACTCACACATCAGTTTTAAGTACTCTAGAACCACCTTGACTAACATAGTTATTCCCTCTGTACCATCTTATATTATCCAAGGTCAGATGAATCTTTGTATGCAGTCACTGCCCCCACACACAAACACAAACATGCAATTTTTCTCAGAGTCTTAAATTTAAATTTTAGTTCAGACCCCACCTTTTGTTACTAAATATGTGAATCAGTAACTTTATGCAGGTGGTAGCAGTTTAATTACCTCAACCCTCACTTTCGTATCCTGCTACCATTTTCAGCCTTTGCTACATGTAGGATATTTTCTAGGAAATTGCAGTACTGAATTTGAAGCTTCTGCCTTAGGGGTGCATTAGCTAACTTATCACTAGGTACATGCTCAGTTGTATAATCCTTTAAAAGTATATACCAAAGTATATAAATGAGTTTCCTCCTTCCATCTTTGTGTCCCCTCCCTTGCTATAGAGTCTGTCATGATTAGAAATACTTTCCTTCTCATTTCTCTTAAGGCTTTACACAGTACCACTCACCTTAATTTCCCTTTTCTAATTCTCATGCAACAAATTTTTGTATGTGCAGTATAACAAGGGATTTATTGCATAATCTTATTTGAACAGTGAAGTTAATGAAGTTGCCATTTAGTTAAATAACTGTCTTATGGCAGATACAATAAGCATATTTCATTGGTGAGTACTGTTGGGCTTTTTTCTTTTTTTTTTACTTGCACCATCCTGACCATCTAACCACAGTGACCTACTTTAACATCCCATCACCTCATGTGAGATTGTTCCATTCTCAACAGGTTTAATCTTCCATCAACTATTGTTGTTGCTGCAGTGGTGGGACACAAAAGGTGAGCACAAAAAGGGAATGATCTGGAACATACAGCAATGATTCTTGTCATTATAGGCCTACTCTCCACACTGCTAATATAGATTAAATGTTCATTGTGATGTCACTTTCTGATCCTCTGTCTGCTTTTCCAATCACTGTAAAGCAGAATTCAACATATATTAGATTGTTCACTCACTAATAGTGAAAGTGTGCTGGGTTTAGACTATCATGAGGGAGGTTAATTTTACCTTGCTGATAATATTCTGTTGCAATAGTAATCCATGTGACAATTGGAGTTACTGCCAGCATAGCTAGCTGAATTTTGTAATAATTATATGTAATTTGTGAATATCAAACTGATTTATACAAGATACTTGTGTTACAAATGTATTAGAACTGTATGTCATACAAGATGCTGGTGTTACAAATGTATTAGAACTGTATGTCATGTGACTTCCAGCACCTGCCAAAGATCTGAGCAAAAGCTCTTGTGTGTATATTTTTATAGGTAGGTACTAAGTCCTGCCAGATTCGAGTGATGGAGGTTTTGCATGTAACTAGAAGTCAGATAACAAGAAGTGATGTCATTATGCAAACTATCCCAGAAGTAATATTTTAGATATTATTTTGAGAAGTCACTTATCGAGACAGAGCATTTTGTATTCTGTCTTGGGAATAACAACAAGAAGAACCATTCACCACATTATCTGCCTTGCTCTATTAAGTAAGGTATTAGGGTATAGTAACTCTTTTAGATACAGTCAGGAATATAGTGAAGCTTAGTTTATATATTGTTTTTCTTTATTTGTTTGCGCCTGTCCTGCAATGTTATTTTAAATATTTCCTGTGATTTTGAACTCTGATGTCACTGTGAATATATACTTAGTATTTTCTTACTCTTTTATTATTTATTATTAAATATATTTAAACCTTTCATTGTGGCTGATCTTTGTAGAGATATTTAAGTTTTGAGAATACTTGCATATTTATTTAGTAACACTGTGTGGGCCACTCCTAATAGCCTTGGTCTTGGTCAAACTACCATTTGTTTTAATATTAATTTCACCCAGTAAAATTGGACACCCTTTGTTAAGGGCCATAAAGTAGCTGGTGAGGGGTTCTGGTGGCACTGATAACTAACATAGTCTGGGAACAAGGGGGCATAGCTACTAAATCTGTGCCAGCCTTTCCTAGGTGTGTGTGTGTGTGTGTGTGTGTGTGTGTGTGTGTGTGTGTGTGTGTGTGTGTGTGTGTGTGTGTGTGTGTGTGTGTGTGTGGATAACCTGTCCAAGTAGCTGACATATGTGTGTGTGCAAATCAAATCTCCAGCAGTGTGTGTGTGTCAGCTACTTGGACAGGGACACGAAGCACTGGTTGGACAGAGAGAGTATTGGAGGACTTGGAGTGGAACCCTGGCTAAGGACTCATCTCTATAGCTGTGCCAGTGGGGAGTCTTATTGGGGATCTGGAGAAAGAGGGAGAAACCAGCCCCAGAATGACTGTGGTCTCTGTGTGCTCTTAAAGGAAATTGCACTTGAAGCAGAGAGCTCCATCTGGAAATACTGTGTGTGTACCTGTTATCCTCCCAGTGAATGTCCCCCACAGGTGCCAGTGGTGAAGATTGAGGCTCCTTGATTACTCCTTGATTACTGGTCTAGTGATGGGTCATCACAGTCCACATCAGTACAAAAGGAACCACAGTTTCAGGCATTTGGTATATGTACTTGGCTAACGAGCCCATGGTGCAAAGTGGCTCTCTGTGGGATTATAACTAAATGCCTCTAAATCAGAATTCTGCCTAAACATAATGATTCTGCAGTTTTTTTCTGGAACAGATGACTAGGTGTCTTGTCATTGAAACAAACTCAACTGTTCTACAATTTAAATGGGTAAAAAAACAGTCAGAATGCAGAACTGGTGCTGCAGACTAAACCGAATGCACACAAACATGTGTCAAATTGGTGCCTGCACACTCTTGATGACATCTTCCTGTATCCAGTTTTCATGCAAGCTCAGTTGACATTTGTGTATTTTGGGCTAGCCTTCTAGTCTCCATTTGAGAATGCTCCTGCATTTATATATTCCAATTCACTACCCAAGATAAGACAGCAATGCATCATCTACCTAGTCATACCTTTCCCAGGTGGCTCCATCTACAGTGTTAGGTCATTTAGTAAAAGCTCACTACATTGTGTTGGGGTTAAAATGTTCAATGACATGTATTTCAGACTGACCACATGATTTATGTTTTCATTTTGAAACACAGACATGACTAAATAAACTCTTGTTTTTGAGCTTTTATCTTTATCCCGCTATCTATCTGTCTCTGTCTCTTTGTCTCTCACACTATCTCCTTTGCTACTGCAGAATGAAATAAATAGAAAATGACCTTTGTATTGCCTTATCTGGAAAACATTTCTGTTTGGTTCCAATATTAAATGAATGAGTTTTAGAAATGGTATAATTAATTCTGATAATGTAAGAGTTTGCTTATATCATGTAATATAGGAAGGTAATGGTAAATTAAGCATAGGGGCTTATCAGAGCTCATTAAATCACAATTTTCTCCTTAAACTACTAGCCTGTTTCTTTAATGCATGAAGTCTGTCACTGCTATAATTCAGCTGTTTAGACAGAAAACACTGAGATGCCATTAAACTGTATGTATCTCAACAGGCCAAACAAAACATGCAACACCAGTTATGTTTAATAGTAAATAACATGCAATAAAGTAACATCAAGTATAGCAGCAGTTATTCTTAAGACAGAGTAAGTCCTTCACCCCAAGTCACTGATTGCCAGGAATGGAAACGGGCTCTTCCCCACAGCTGGCACCTACATCCATGTAAATCCAAGTTCTGTACTGTTTGGTGGTAACAGGAAGATTTTGGTTTGTACTGGCACTGTAATTGCCATGTACCCCCTTAAAGTGTGAAAATTTTTGTTCTTCATTGCCTTTTTATTGTATCTCTAAATACATCACATCTGCATAAATTCATTCCCTGTGTTTCAGCAAGCAGCCGTGCAGGAATAAGTTATTCCTGCACAGCAGGGACTGTTCCTGTACAGCACGGCAGCGCGCCTTGCATATTCATGAAAGTGCACTGCCTGTGCTGTTAAACAGATATGGAGGTGTGTGCAACTGCAGGGGGTGTGTCTGAACATGCCCCTGCACTCCAGAATTGCCTTTCAGCAATTAAAAATGAGCGAGAATGCTCATAACACCCCCAACCTGTCAGGAAAACAAAAGTGGTCAAAGGCAAAAGGGAAAAATGTCCCACCATGAAGCAGAAAGCTGATAAAAGTACAGGTTTAGCATGAGCAGGGATATTCTGAAGGGTATAGCTAAAATAAAACAACAAAACTTTCTTTTTTTATAAATGCGATAAAGTTTAAACATAGCTGCTCGGGTGTGCCCATTGCTTAGCTACGCTTAGTCAAGCTTAAACAGCACAAGAAGTTAAATAGCAAGAGACATCCAACATAAGCAGTATTGCAATAGTGAAGTGGTTAGAGTGTATGCTTTATGAGCAGCCATTCCTGGTTTGATCCCCACTGTAATCAATTCACATTTTACATGTGACAGCAGTGCATAAACAATTTTTTTAGTATTACCTACTAAATAACATATATTTGTTAACCAGAGTACTGCATTAGGTCCAGATGTGAGGTGTCAGTTTAATAAAGTTGTGAAATCCCCATATAAATACAAGTGCCCCATACTGTATAGTCACACATGAATAAATGTTATGAAAGTACATTGATTGATGTCAGGGACAGTAAACAAATTTATAACATGTAATGAATAATGAATCAATGCCATACAGCAGATAGTCTATAAAATGAAAAATAAGCAATGCTAAGCATTGCACAGCTCTGCTTACCAGGTGAAAGCATTGTGTAACTATGACTGGTAAGCAATAAGTAGCCCAGCTAAATGGATTTGCCCATTGGTAAGCACTGCTAAACCTGCCCCTTTAAGCAATGCCAATCTTAGCTAAGCAGGTTTGCCCATAGCTTAGCTTAGCATATTCAAAACCATCCAACCATGGCAAAGGGTGGGAAACAGCTGTATTTAAACCCCACAGGTGGGAATACAGCTCATAACTGGTTGCAGCTTCCCACTGTAGGCAGAATGGCTGGAGTCGGAGAGTGTATGCATTTCTGTGAGCAGCGCTGGGGCATACAGGAGTCCAAGGTCATGGTAGGACTCCTGGTAAAAAACCACGCTGAGAGAATGCTGCAAGGCCAGTACCAAGGCTCACAATATAAAGTGGAAGCCTGGGACCGTCTTGCCTGTGACCTCACCAGTGCCACTGGTATCCCTCGGACTGGTGAGCTGGTCAGGCACCACTATGCCGACTTGAAATGGAGGAAGAGGGAGCTCTTGGACCAGTGGGTCCAAGAATCAAGGCAAAGGGGTGATGTCCCAGCAGTGTGTAAGTACTCATGCCAGTAACTGTTTAATAATGTCCAGCCTGTGTATATGATGGATAGGTATGGGTAAATATTTCTCTATTTACCTTACAGCTGCAGCTGAGCGGGCTGTGAATCAGGAAACCTATGCGAGTAGGCTGCAAATGCTGCGTCATGACACTGGTATGTAACAATCCTGCTTGTAGTAGTCATGCCAAATAAATATAAAAGTAGTAGAAAATCAGCTGCCAGTATAAAAACTGTTTTGTGTATGGGTTGTACTGAATAAACCAGACAATATGATGTAATAGTCCCATATAGGTCGTATTTAAATAAAACTGTAACTGCCTGGCAATAAATCTCTAAATCCTGGACCAGTAGTTTTTACTCTGGTATTGTATGGCACTTTTAGTGTTGCATTCTCTGAATAGTGACATTGTATTAACCACTGTTACCCACACTGTGCTACATAATAAAAATGTCTAGGAATGTCTGTATACGACTGTTGTAATTACATTGTCAGATTGTACAACTGAGAGAGACTTAGGCTGAAAACACTAAAGAGATAGACAGCAATATCCAAACAGCACCCTCTGCTGAAACTTAAATTGTTGTATCTTTATCAGACACAGCCATAGTTTGAATCCTGGGAGTGGTAGTAAGCTGTATGCATAATCATACCTCTCAACTGTACACATTTGTTCAGAATGTCCAGATAATTGGCTCATATTTTCTGCCTGTTACCCTGTCCACCTGGCAAATCAGTGGGATGATCTCAAAATTTTAGTCAGCAAATAATGACATACATCTGATTTTCAGACCTCAAAACCTTCAGAAAACCTGTCACTCTAGCAACTCTCCAAGTTTATGAGAACAATATTCAAAATATGTCCCTATTTCTAACCCCATGTTGTCAAGCTATGACCAGAGTGTGTGCATTAACAGATTGAGAGGTATGTGCATAATATTAACTCAGAATCTGGGAATATGTGTGGAAACATTGAAGTAGTGTTAACAAGCATTCCCTCCACAGGTCTGTCAGATAAGAAAACTGTGCCTGCCAATAAAGATTGAAATCCTGGACTGGTAGTGTTTACTCTGGTATTGTATGGCTGACATGTAGCATTCAGTAACATCTGATATTGGAATAGTACTGTTGTGTCAACCACTGTTTCTCACACTGTGCTACATAAAAATATGTCTAGGAATGTCTGTATGAGACTGTTGTAATTACAAGGTCGGATTGTGCAACCATGAGAGTCTTAGACAGAAAACACTGAAGAGATAGACAGCAATATTCAAACAGCACACTCTGCTGACACTTAAATTGTGGTATTTTTATCAGACACGACCATGGTTTGAATCCTGGGAGTGGTAGTAAGCTGTATGCTGTATGCATAATCATACCTCTCAATTGTACACATCCTTTCAGAATGTCCAGATAATTGGCTCATATTTTCTGTCTGTTCCTATGTCCCCATGGCAAATTAGTGGGATGATCTCAGATTTGTAGTCAGCAAATAATGACATACATTTGATTGTCAGACCTCAAACCCTTCAGAATTCAGAATCAGTTGAATATGAAAACAAATCCTGTCACTCTATCAGTCCGCCAGGTTTCTGAGAGCAATATTTCAAAATATGTCCCTAGTTGTACCCCCATGTTGTCAAGCTTTGACCAGAGTTTGTGCAATAAGAGATTAAGAGGTATGTGCATAATATTAACTCGGAATCTGGGAATATGCATAGAAAGGTAGTCAAGTAGTGTTAACAAACATTCCCTCCACAGGTATACCAGGTAAGATATGTAGAATTTAGCTATAAGACAGTTGAAGTATACACTGTGTACAAACATACCACTGGCCAAACCAAGGCCATATGGTAGTGTAATAATACCTGTACCTTAATGATTAGAGCAATGATCATTAAAGTTGTGAGAACTACAAGGATATATAAGTTGTTAATTGACATCTCCCCCCCCCACCATATCTGCAACAATAATCTAAATAAGATATATGTCCCAACAGTAGGTTTGGTGTAAACATACCCATTGATGTGTTTGTTCAGATTATTTTTGCAGATATAGTGTGGGGGGGGGAGATGTCAATTAACAACTATTATATCCTTACAGTATGAGGCCCTCAGACCTTTTTTCCTGTTTATGTCTTCCAGGTACCATGTCAAGACAGTGACTCCCTGCATTCACTCCACAGGAGAATGACATACTTATCAACTTTATTGTGCATCACCACAGAACACTCTTTGGGCATACGGCCCATGATCTTTAGGAGAGGACTGCCTGTGGAACGAGCTCGTCCACAGGGTAAACGATGTCGGCCTGCATAACCACAGTTTTGAGCAGGTGCAACATCATTGCACTGACCTCATCTGCCATGTCCATCAGCATGCTGCTGCAGTTTGGAGGGACCAGCTAGCCACAGGTGGGGTCATGCCATACAGCCCCCACTGGCACATGCTGAGGAGCTCCTTGCTAGCCTTGGGGCACCTGCCCACCAGCCAAGTTAAGAACCTGAAGATAGCACTGTGGAGGTGGGTGCTCCCCACACAATGGATGAGGACCATGCAAGTAAGGCCCCAGGGCACATTAGTAGACCACTGTTGTTTATTCATCTTCATCTGCAAAGTACCTTCATGCATATGTCAGATAACATAGTCTGTCGCTGCAGTGTAGTAATGAACAAATGTGCATAATCTGTAGTATTGTGAGTTTGTACTGTTGATGTATTGAAATGCTGCTCCCACCCTGTACCAATGCCACAGGTGTGGCTACTGGCATCACATCTCTCACACAACTATGTAGGTCCCTCTGATATACCTCTGGGGCAGCAGCCTGTAGCTGGTGAGCATAGAGGTCTTTTGTACAGGTTTGCCAATACACCAGCCATGTTATGGCCATGGTATTTGCCATGCACACATTTAACACACCTACCCATAATGCATGCTGTACATGTTCACTTATTGTTGCTGCTAACTGCACTGCATCACAGTGGTCACCATGATGGTATATCTGAAGGGTATGTAAGAGTCCTTCAGTATAACTAACAAACTGTCAGTGCAAATATGTGGACAGAGATGAACATAATGCTGGGACAAATGGCCTACAGTAGGGACATATCTGAAACATTACCCTTATACAGTGGCTACAACAGTGTATATACCAGTATTACAATGGCAACTGTTACAGGTCTACACAACAGCATATCACAATACCACATTCCACAAATTTTACAACTTGTAATGTGATCCTAACATGAGCAATAAATGTGTAATATGGAATTCTATGTTAGGACAACAAATATGGAGAATACATATCTTAAAAAACACTGGAAGTATATGTGTGCACACACTCCAAATAACATATTGTGGAAGCAGCTTTTGAGGTACTGCAACATTCACTCTTCTTGAGTACGCACCTTCCATCAAGTACAGGTCCTCAATGTCACACCATGTAATGGTCTGCTGTCCAAGAAGTATGTCCATGACATTTTCCCACTCACTTGCAACAGAGGTAGCCAACCATGGAATGGATCCCATATCCAAAATGTAGCACTCAGGAGTGGGAGACATAGCCTTACCTCGCCATTGCATATACCATGGCAAACATTGCAGACAAGCATGTATGTGACAATGACGTATGGGACACCATTAATGTAGAAAATAAACAGATGCACATCCAAGACAGATGACAGCACATGTTGTAAACTGGTCATGGAGGCTGCCCAGAAACATGCAGCAACACTGAGGGACTTTCAGGAATGTCTAGCAAGTACTGCCTGTGCAGTATCTGTGTTGACAATTACCTGGACTCTGCATAAGTGTGGCCTATGAGTTAGGGTAATCAAAGGGAAGAGTCGTTCCACACGAGACATCATCCAGGGCTCTCTATAGGTAGCATATGCATAACATCAAGTCTCCCAAAGGCATGTGTTGCAATGTGTAATGGTGTACCAAGACCAGGGCTGAAACATACAAACAGTATTACTAAAGATACATGTGCTGCACAAGCAACACCTCACTCCACCTCAGGTCCACCATCCCAATCTTTACCTTGCTGGTGCCAGTGTACACCTTTAGGTTTGCTGTTTATTAGCAGGAACTCAGCTGGTAGACATGGTGTTCTGAATTTGAGACACTGCAAAATGACACTCATGTGTGGCCCATAGTTGTCAAGCATCTGCAAAAAGGCTGGGGATGGGGAGGGGTGTCATCCTGGAACACAACAGTGAACTGAAGCATACATCCAAAGCTCGCTAAGAATGGCTGTATCTGAACACAGTCAAGGTCATGCATTGTGCCAGACATAACCCTGACTCCACAGCAATAGTGAAGGCACTGTGTGACCTCCAAGGGCTTTGCACATGAGCTGACCATGCAATCTGGCAGAGTTGGGGGACATTTGCAGGGTGGAGGAATGAAATAATGGCAAGTGAAGATGGGCCATGCTATTATACCCCTTCCAGGAATAGTGACTGTTGTAGCTCACTTAATAGGTGCTGCAACAAACCATCATGTTAAGGGTGTGCACACTTATGCAACCCACATATTGTATACATCTCAATCAACATCTGCACAACTAACACATTTGTTTGATACTGCATTTGATTGCACAGGTCATATGTCACATATCAGGTGTGTGTAATGTTAACATATGCAGTATTGTGGCCCCATGGCATAAGAGGCTGGCATGTCAATAAGGGTGTGTACACTCCTCATAGCCACAGTAAGCTTCAAAGGTTGTCAGTATAATTGGATTTCATTGCTCATACATGCACTGCTGATGATGAGATCTGCAAATCAGACGTCAGGCATTCACTATTGACATCTGTCCTCATATCAACCCAGGTATGTGTCAGACAAACACATAGGGGCTGTGAGCAACAGAGCAAATATAACTGCCACACATATAAACATTCAGCAATAGTATGTACACTTGTGAGGTATGGTGCACAGTACATGGCAGGGTGCTGAACAGGTGCACAGCAATACTGTGTACATGGGTGCAGTGTGTTCCAGGGGAAGGGGAATCACCTACTAACACAACTCAACCATCACAGAGATGTATAATGTGGTAACAGGCATTGAGTATAGCTGCAGTGCATGCTGTTGAGTGCCATATGTCATGCATGTTGACAGTCGGGTAATGAGAGGTCTGTGTAATATATTTGTGCCACCTCACCTGTAAGTGTGTGTGAGTGTGTGTGTGTGTGTGTGTGTGTGTGTGTGTGTGTGTGTGTGTGTGTGTGTGTGTGTGTGGAGGTAAGCAATGACGTACAGTTCTTAAAGTACTTTTTCTGTTTTCCCCTCACAGGTTGCGAGGTGGGTCAGGGTCACTCTTATAGGCAAACTGATGTTAGTGTCCATACAGACTCTGACAATGATGATAGGTATGGTGAGGCACAGGCAGGGTTGTCAGGGGCTGAAGCTGCACCATCAGTTGACATCCCACTGTTATCCACCCCCAACCCCCACACACAGTCACATTACCTATACATACCCCATCACCAGTGGCCATAGATGAGGGACAGTTAGTGGGTTGTGGCATAGGACAGGACAGTGTGGTAAGTATGGCAAGTGTGTTTGTACACAGCACCCATAGCCAGATGACAGGTGAGGTATCACACAGGCAGATGTACAGGGGTGCTCATAGGAGGGCTTCTGGCCATCATGCCCCTGGCAGAAATGCCACAGCAGGTGTCACCAGATGCATATTTCTGGTCATCATGGAGGCACAGGCACATATGGAACGTTATACCAGACAGGATCTGAGGCTCCAGAGATCTACTCATTCTACTGTTATTGACAACATCTGTGATCTTGCAGGTGCCCACCGTTATTTTGCAGAAGTCCTGGATAGAGAATTGGGTGAGATGGTGGGAATCCTAGACTGTGCAATGTCTGTGTTAGAGCATATGGTGGGAGTAGGGTGACAGAAACGTGGACGTAGGTCAGCAACACCAACAGGTGGAGGTCTACGTGGACATGCAACAAGTCAGAGCTGCTCCCGTAGTGGCAGTACCAGCACCAGCACTCAGGGGGGGGTGCTTTCCATACCACAATACAGCAGACCATGTGCATGTGGTCCTGGCCATTCCCAACAGGGACCTGGATCCAGTAGACATTTGTCATCATCAGGGGAGAGTACCATATCTGGCCTTGTATCCAGTAGTGCCCATGGAACCCCTGGCAGGCACAGTTCTCACGTCCGTGGCTGGAGATGGTGAACTGCACACCCTGCCATGTATGGTCTGCAGCTGTTCAATAAACCCCTGCATAGGGCAGCCACATGGCCAAACTGTGTGCATACATACACACACACACACACACACACACACACACACACACACACACACACACACACACACACACACACATCACCAACACATCACCAACACAGCTAAGGCACCTCCATACTTACACACACCACATCTGCACAGCCCAATTAATAATAAAACCCCCTAACACACACACATGATGTTAACCAAATGGCTCAGCCTAGGTCTCTGGCAAACCCACAATACAACCTGTGCATATGATGATACTTGTGCCACATCCCTGTCATCCATACCATCAATGCAGACACAGGCTGATATGGTTCTGATGGACAGGGTGAATGTACTAAGGTGTAGCAATGTAATGCTGTGTAACATGTTTTCAGCAGGAAAGTTTAATGCTTACATGTCAGGATGTGTAGCTGTCCAGCCATGATGCATTATAGCTGTTATTAACACTGACTGATTGTGGTCTCCATAATGTATTCAGTTTGTGTTGTAGGTGTCTATGTGTCAGCAGGATGTTGGTCTGCTGTTGTTTCCTACAAGGGGTATGGCACTGTTGTGACACATTGATTGTGTCATATCCTGGGTACAGCTGAACACAAGTAACAGGTTTGTATAACAGTTATTGCATGTGCCACATGGCTGATAGGTCTGAGGGGTGTATACAGGTGAGTGCATGGTGGCTGATGTCAGCAGCCCTTCTACAGTGGACAATAGTAAGTGTACTGGATACCACACACCACATGTTTGTGTATAACACACACACACAGAGGCTTTGGTGTTGATGCAATACATAGAGAATACTGTATACATGGATGTGCTTAATTTTGCAGTGAACCTGTTTTAGCTTATATAATTCCACCAAGACAAAGTAGGCAAAACATCACATCAGTAAATAATCAGTCTGATACTTTAATGTCATTGACAATGGTACTTGCAGGGTATATGTCTCCTTCCCCAATGTAGTGCAATCCTGGAGTTGGTAAACATAGGTGTGCTGGTGTGGGTGGCACAACTCTGCACTTTGGAGTGTGTGGGGTGGTGTAGAGCCACACATAGTGTGAGTGACAACTACTTAACCTGTTAACAAACAGTACAGTATTACAGCAGACTAAGCGAGGGGATACACACAACAATAACCCCAATGAGGGTGGCTGTATCCACAACATCGACAACCAACTATATATACCAACTCCAGTATTGCTGTACAGCTATACAGTGGAGAAGAGGGCATTTACACATCTACTACTAGTTTTGATGAAATGAATTTCCATGACATGATTCCTTTGAAATGTTAGCATTTGCCAGTCAGTTCTCAGACAGATGATCTCCTGGGATATGTATTTTCTGCAAACTTAAGTAGATCCCTTCACATGCACACACACTTACTTGGAAACATTGAGAGTAGAACCCCTACCCAGGTGCTTATTGCTACTAATGTGTTTGGCCTTAATTGCACACATCACACAGTATTTAGGATGAAATGTGTCCCAAGCCTCTTGTTAAATGAGGAACATCACCAGGCCTTGTAGAGTATGGTAATGGGGGATGTACTGGGTGTTAATGAACAATACATATTATGACATACTGTCATATACACACTGACAAACACATACCAGTCATAGACACATCTGAGAGACCTGGGTTTATCAGTGCTAGCTACCTTGTCAGTGAGTCCATTCTGTTACAGATAATTTGCACACAGCACATGCATCATTGGGCTGGAGAGTGTACTCAGTTACCTGTATGGTTGATGGTGACAGTGGTCCTCATACAGTGGACCTTGGGACATGTACTGGGGGTACCATTGTGTGAAGACATACCCAGCACCCACACCCCACACTGGATATTGTACTCACTGAAACCCATGAGAATGCTCTGACATACCCACAATCACACATTGACCAGGAATGCAATACAACCCCTTGTCTATCTCATTGGTGCTACTACAGGGATATGCATTTATTGCACATGCCACAAGGATAGTAGGTTGATGGTTTGTCATGGCTCTCCTAATGTCAGCAACATCACTGCCTTATACTGTATGGCCAGGTGTATTGTATTTGGAGAATGTGGCCTCAGAATGCTGTATACTACAAATATACACACTTGCACACATATACACACTTGCCAGGACTCAGAGAGTAACCCATGTCTCTCTACCCAAGTGTTGTGCTGGTACTGCAAGTTCCAGGTAGTCCTTAGGGTGAAGAGTGTAACAAGGTACATTTAATGTACATTACAGCAGCAGCCATTTCTAACTATGGCAATGGGGGGTGTAGTGTGTGAGAAGGCCCACAGGGTATTATCAAGTGCAGGTTTACAAACACAGACACTGTTATTCTCGGCAATGCACACTGACACATTTGTCAGTACTGGGGTCCATAGGTGCAGGTGTTCCTAAGTGTGTACCAGGATATTGTCCATGGAGAGATGAGAATAGTAGGGGATGTAGGTACAGTGGTATCATGCCAACTGACATTTGTCAGCAGGCCATTTATCAGCTGATGCCACACAAGTGATCCTCAGGGTGACAGTTAAATGCAACATCCAATCATCTGGTTATCTCTTGCAGAGGGCCAGTGAGGTGCTCCAATTGACATGTATGCAACATATATTACATAACATGGCCAATGTCTGGGTTGGAGACCTGTACCCAAGCATGTTCTGTTGACTGTGGTAGTCTAGTTGAGGTATCTATGGCATGTGGTGCATACAGGGTGGGGTTTCCTAGCTGTGGCATTCATAACACAGCTGGGCAGGCATGTCAGTGTCAGTCAAGCATAGATTGCCTGTAAGCAGCCAAGATGGATACCTGACATTTGCACATCTGTACAGAGGACAGACAGAAATCAGCTAGCCAGCAGGTTATGCATTAAGATTAATGTTTTGACAGATAGACATCTGACACTAATAGGTATGCCATTACTACATGACAGCAGCCCTCAATAACATGTCCTATACACATAGTAGTCGACAGTTTATATCCACATATCAGATCAATATCCACTAGCAAGTACTTAATAACACACAGCTCATAAACCAAGAACACAGTAGCCAGTACTAAGAGTCCAGCTTTGCATGCAGGGGTGTATGGTTCCAGTACTACAATCTGAAATCTATTCTTATTTGGGAAAGCACTGTTAACAGTAGTAACATAATGATAAAATACATGCAAGTGCGACTGCATATAACCTGGGATACAACCCATGTATGAAACACATACAAAAGGAAAAGATTGTTGTACAAGCCATATATACTCAGGTGTCCCAGACAGTATACTCACACCCCTTGCTACTGTAATGACAGCACATAGAAGCATGTTATGTACATTGAATTGAATACAGTTATTAAAGGTGTCATTACCATGCTATTTCATCAAACTGGAATGTGATCACTGGTTACCAGGGCTGAACCAGGCTTACCATGCTTAGCAGGTGTAAGCATTGCTTTAATATAAATGCTAAGCAGATTTGCGCACTGGGAAGCAAAGCCTACATGGTGTAAGTGGCTTTTCGTTTAACTGTACATTGGCTGTGTTTACCGTCAGGCAAACCTGCTTAAAGCTGCACAAAACTGCCTTAACTCATTCCCTCCAGTCGAGTTCTTTTAAGCGTGCACCTGTAACTCCCATTGGGTGTGGCTTCAGCCTTGAAAAAATGAAGTAATCACCTTACAGTTCTACCAAATACTAATTGATAGAGGTCATATATCAATACAATTGTGTTTGCCATCATTCATGCTTCAAGATAAAATATTCTGATACCTTGTATGCAGCATGGTTTTGGAAATACCAATGCAAATATGAACAGGCAATATTTGATGCCTAGAAGCGCAGTAGGAGGTAACTGCAGAAACGCCTGCAGACATCACTTGGCTGTAATGAGTTAACCACTCTGTATCCAACAGTCCTTGTTCTGCCTAGCAACAAGAATAAATAGCCCTTGAACCCAGGACCCTGTACATTATAGTCACAGCAGTTAACCACTAAGCCACCACAGCCATAAAGATGGTTGTTGTTTTGTCCAATATATCTGTCAGTACACATACTGAATAGTAGTGAACAACTGCTTTGACTTCAACAATTGTGTAGCACCTGTTAGTGAAATTAGTGTTGAATCAAGTATGTTGTTATATCTAAATGCACACATATCAGATAAATATGGTGTGATACATCTGGGAAGGTATATACAACAGTCATGTTTACACATAACAAGGTTATGGATATATATATATATATATATATATAAATATATATATATATATATATATATATATATAGACTGCTGCAGGGCCAGTACAACAGCTCCCAATATAAAGTGGAAGCCTGGGACCATCTTGCTCGTGACCTCACCAGTGCCACTGGTATCCCTCGAACTGGTAATCAGGTCAGGCACCACTATACCAACTTGAAATGGAGGAAGAGGGAGCTGTTGGACCAGTGGGTCCAAGAATCAAGGCAGAGGGGTGATGTCCCAGCAGTGTGTAAGTACTCATACCAGTAACTGTTTAATAATGTCCAGCCTGTGTATATGATGGATAGGTATGGCTAAATATTTCTCTATTTTCCTTACAGCAGCAGCTGAGCAGGCTGTGAATCAGGAATCCCATGTGAGTAGGCTGCAAAGGCTGCATCATGAGGCTGGTGAGTAACAATCCTGCTTGTAGTAGTCATACCAAATAAATATAAAAGTAGTAGAAAGTCAGCTGCCAGTATAAAAACTGTTTTGTGTATGGGTTGTACTGAATAAACCAGACAATATGACAGTAATAGTCCCATATAGGTCATATTTAAATAAAACTGTAACTGCCTGGCAATAAAGCTCTAAATCCTGGACTGGTTGTGTTTACTCTGGTATTGTATAGTGTTGCATTCTCTGAATAGTAATGTTGTATTAACCACTGTTACCCACACTGTGCTACATAATAAAAATGTCTAGGAATGTCTGTATAAGACTGTTGTAATTACAAGGTCAGATTGTACAACCGAGAGAGACTTAGACAGAAAACACTAAAGAGATAGACAGCAATATCCAAACAGCACACTCTGCTGAAACTTAAATTGTTGTATTTTATCAGACACAGCCATGGTTCGAATCCTGGGAGTGGTAGTAAGCTGTATGCATAATCATACCTCTCAACTGTACACATTTGTTCAGAATGTCCAGATAATTGGCTCATATTTTCTGCCTGTTACCCTGTCCCCTGGCAAATCAGTGGGATGATCTCAGAATTTTAGTCAGCAAATAATGACATACATCTGATTTTCAGACCTCAAAACCTTCAGAAAATGTATATGAAAACAAACCTGTCACTCTAGCAACTCTACAAGTTTATGAGAGAAATATTCAAAATAAGTCCCTATTTGTACCCCCATGTTGTCAAGCTTTGACCAAAGTATGTGCATTAAGAGATTGAGAGGTATGTACATAATATTAACTCAGAATCTGGGAATATGTGTAGAAACAGTCATGTAGTGTTAACAAGCATTCCCTCCACAGGTCTGTCAGATAAGAAAACTGTGCCTGCCAATAAAGATTTAAATCCTGGACTGGTAGTGTTTACTCTGGTATTGTATGGCCTGACATGTAGCATTCAGTAACATCTGATATCAGAATAGTACTGTTGTGTCAACCACTGTTTCTCACACTGTGCTACATAAAAATATGTCTAGGAATGTCTGTATAAGACTGTTGTAATTACAAGGTCAGATTGTACAACCAAGAGAGACTTAGACAGAAAACACTGAAGAGATAGACAGCAATATCCAAATAGCACACTCTACTGTGACTTAAATTGTTGTATTTTTAGCAGACACAGCCATGGTTTGAATCCTGGGAGTGGTAGTAAGCTGTATGCATAATCATACCTCTCAACTGTACAGATTTTTCAGAATGTCCAGATAATTGGCTCATATTTTCTGCCTGTTCCTCTGTCCCCTGGCAAATCAGTGGGATGATCTCAGATTTGTAGTCAGCAGATAATGACATACATTTGATTTTCAGACCTCAAAACCTTCAGAAAATGTATATTAAAACAAATCCTGTCACTCTAGCAACCCTCCAAGTTTATGAGAGCAATATTCAAAATATGTCCCTATTTGTACCCCATGTTGTCAAGCTTTGTCCAGAGTGTGTGCATTAAGAGATTGAGAGGTATGTGCATAATATTAACTTTGAATCTGGGAATATGTGTAGAAACAGTCAGGTAGTGTTAACAAACATTCCCTCCACAGGTCTACCAGGTAAGAGATGTAGAATTTAGCTATAAGACAGTTGAAGTATACACTGTTTACAAACATACCACTGCCCAAACCAAGGCCATAGGGTATTGTAATAATACCTGTACCTTAATGATTAGAGCAATGATCATTAAAGTTGTGAGAACTACAAGGATATATAAGTTGTTAATTGACATCTCTCCCCCCACCATATCTGCAACAATAATCTAAATACACAAATCAATGGGTATGTTTACACCAAACCTACTGTTGGGACATATGTCCTATTGTTCAATAAATATTGAAATGTGTTTCTATTAATGTTCCATGTTGAAATACTATCATTGGTGGCCTGTTGCTATCAATGTAACCTGCATGCCATTGTAATGGCCACTGTGGTTCCATATATGCATGTGTTCTGTTTGCTATGCAACTGTTCCAAATCTGGTGTTTTGGGTTAATGGGAATATCTATGCATGCTGTTATAACTAATCCTGGATTGTGTTGACTATTACTAACCCACATATGTTTTAAAACTGCAACACCATAGCATGTTTGGGAAGGCTGGTCCCAGCGGACCCACCTCTCCCACCTCATCTGGCCGTGGCACTCAGCACATCTGGGACCCACCCCAGGACCTCCATGTCTGCTGGTCCTGCACCACCTTTGGGTGGAACCACCTCAGGGGATGGGGCTCATCCCCCCTGGGAGTGGGCACGGACAGGATCCTGTCACCCAAAGTCAGGTCCAGGGATTGGTGCATAGTGAGCTCTGAAGGGAGTTTAGAGATCTGCTATGCCAGCTTGATGGCTGCATGGTGCATTTAGAGGGTCAGCCCCCCCCCTCCTGCTCAGCTCCCAGCACAGCCACCTTTGGGGCTGTGAAGGTGCAGTGGTGACTGCCCATGGGTGGGGACCTCAGTCCCACTGTTTCCATTTAGGGGCTCATGGCCTTCTGATTTCCAAACACCCCTCCCCATCCAAGGTGTTTAACCCCACATGTGTCATATACAACCTCTGTATGCTGTCTTGTCTGTCTTCCAACCCAGCTTACCTCCCAAATATATCTACTATCCTTCCCCAACAACCCACTCTAACCTTAAAAAAAGGGCAATCTGTTCCCAAAAAGAAATTTCACCCCATACATAGCTGTCCATTTTGCACACGTGTCCACTGGACACATGTAATCTGGTCTAATTGGCTTCACAACACATTATTGTTGTCCTCACCCTCTCTCAGGGGTTTGAGTGTCCAAATCTACCTCCAAATTCAGTATATATGCACAGCTGTTGCTGTAGAAGAAATGGACAGCTATGGACCTTCCCTACACCTGTCCTGCACATCCCTAGCTACTTTCCCTATTGTCTTTCCCTCTGCATGCCCCCTTTTTCACCACTTTCCTATCACCCCTTTTTTCTTTTCTTTTAAAGAAATTAGCATGGGGGTAAGTGGGAGTAAGCACTTTTAAGCAGTAGTAAGTGGGTTTAAGCCTGTTTGCATGGCAGCAAGCAATGGCTACACAGATTAAACACTGTCAGGCTAACTGTCTGTAAGCATATTTAACCAGAAGCTAGCATTGCTTACCATTGTGCAAACCTGCTTACAACTGCTTAAAAGTGCCTTAATCACTCTGTATCTAACAACCCTTGTTCTGCTCAGCAACAAAATAATGATCCCATGCAACTCTCAAACCCAGGATCCTCAACACCATAGCCACAGTGATTTACCACTAAGCCATTTGAGCTACACATAAATGTGATCTTTTCTCAAACATATCATGCAACACAGTCATTCAACAGTAGGGAAAATGTATTTATATATGTAGACGTATGTATGTATATATATATATATATATATATATATATATATATATATATATATATATATATATATATATATATATATATATATATATATATACATATATATATTTATATATATATATATATATATATATATATATATATATATATATATATATATATGTATAATCATATATATATATATATATATATATATATATATATTTATATATATATATATATATATATATATATATATATATATATATATATATATATATATATATATAAATGTGTATTGCATTCGCACATTGGATCCACACTCTGAACCTCTCACTGCAAAACATCTGACCAAAGGCACTGTTAATGGGGTGAAGGGGCCCAAAATAGGGATCTCTTGTAATTATTGCCATTATCCCTTCCTCCACAGCTGAACAGATCTGCCTTGCAACACAATAACCAGCACTTGCAAGTCTTGAACCCAGGACCCTGCACAACATAGCCACAACAAGTTAACAGTAAGCCATCTCAGCTGTAAGATGTCAGGATGATATCTCTAACATATCATGCAGAACAGTCAGTCTACCATAGGGAATGTACAATGTGGAAGCAGTAAACATTCCAATGATACATATACACACACACACACACACACACACACACACATATATATATATATATATATATATATATATATATATATATATATATATATATATATATATATATATATATACACATATACACATATAAATATATTACTACTTATAGATATGTATAAGAAGAGTATATATAGAGGGTGCACAGCATATCAAACAGCCATTATTCCTACAGTTGCCACCTTTTAAAATGGCCAGTGTTTGATTCTTTCCTACAAATGAGAATTATTGCATGAAACATATACCCACACACAATGCAAAGGACATGACACCACACACAAGTTTGCATACATAGAAATGTTTATTTGTGTACTATTTCAGTTGTTTATGCCATTTCTTATAGCAGTTAGGTGTTTGAAATACATAATAACTGATTAATGCAACTCTCAAACAAAACATTTGATACAGTAATCTGAAAAACATAACATACTTTGCTGTCCAGGCTAAGGCCTTCAAGTAGTACAACAGTAAAAAACACTTGCCTTGAAGATAAGAACCAATCAACACTTAATTACAGATGTAGTTCAGCAGCCTCCAATTACACTCTGTACTCAACCCCTAGGGGAAAAGTATTAGTTGTCACAATGTAAATGTATCTGTTACATAACAATGCTTAACTTAAAATGTCACTATCACACTGACAAACAGAACTGTGTGTAAGACAGTAAGCTCTAGCCCACCACTGTTCCCATGGTGAAATGTATGAAAATGTACAGCCATATACCTTAATGTTTCTTACTACTGATATCCCTCACATGTTGTAACAGCCTAGGTTAAAAACATTTAATACCCCTCCCCCATAAAATGTCTTACAAGGGCATATAACAGTGTTCTCCATACACTGACCTCTGGACTGTACAAGGTCACACATGTTTTGTCCAGCTGTAGCCCTCATATATATGGACCCTACCCCACAATTTGTGTGGGAGTCCACAACATCACTGGAATGATAGCAGGAATGCCAGCACTAAATAATGATAGGCCATTACCTAACAACCTCTTACTGCATGACATCTGGACAAAGCCTGGTATATAGGTGGAGGACAGAGGCTGGAACACAGGGCCATATTTGAAATATTGCTGTTATACACTGTGAAAGTTGCTGGTGTTACAGGATTGGTTGCAACATACCCTTACTCAGGAATATGAAGTCAGAAACACAAATGGATGTTGCCATGTACTGATAGCAATCAATGGAGAGAATGCCACTGATATGTCAGAGACAAGACCTGTGTGGTGAACAGACAAAACATAACAGCCAATCCTCTGGCCATCATGTGGATAGGCCCACAGTTGAGAGCTATGCAGACAGACTGCATTCCATGCAAAACTAGCATGTACACACAAACCCTGTAAAACTAGCAGTATTCAATGCATATAACAGCAATACTCACACACTGTCCGTAGGTCTGGAACCTTATACAAACATGTAGTTGGCCTGTGTCCACAAGTCCTGTTGTAAGAGGTATTGCTACCTGCTGTCTGTAACACTGCTGCCCACACACAGGAAGGATGTCTTCCATACAGGAAAGGTAAAGGGACAATGCCCACATGATGTAGTCATTTATAGTAGTGGGTTGCTATGACATTGGCTATTGGAAGTACTACACAGCTGGCTGCATGCAATTAGCAAGTGGGGAACACCAATTGGTGCAGAGGCCATCACCTGATCATGAGCATCACCTACAAAAGCCATGCTGCAACCTATTCAAACCAGCTCGATCCCTGTAGTGGAGAGAGAGAGAGAGAGAGAGAGAAACAAAAATAACAGTAAAAAAATAATACTACAAAAAAAAAAACAAACAAGGAAGACATCCAAGTGGTACACAGAAGAGAGCACAATAATAAAACAGGTATGTGAAACATGTCAGCATGTAATTGAATGTAGTACTTGGTCTGTAATAATGGGATAGATGATGTTGAAAGATTTATATGTGCCATCAAGACTTGCTGTAATGATGTCCTGCTGAACAACTGCTATGGACATAGCATCTGGCCCTGTGGGCAGTGGGCCATACCTGTCAACTGTGCAGATCTGCACAGAATGACAAGATTTAAGCCATCATAGTGTTTGTTCTGTTCCTCCAAACATGTATATTAGTCTGGCAAATAGCTGAAGGTGGAAGTAATGAAGTCATGATAGACACATGAGTTTCAGACCCCACCACCTTCAGAACAGTCATGGTAATGTGAAATGTATCATGCACAAACTTCATAGGTTTGTAATAGGCATATCTATGATCTGTCCCTATATATCCCCCCTAATGTTAGGCTGTGTCCACATGTGATGCTCTGTTTTGTAGCAAGGCAGAACAGTGCAGCTGTGGAGGAAGGAGGTTCAGAGTGTGGACCTGATGTCTGAATGCACTCCATATATAAATATATATATATATATATATATATATATATATATATATATATATATATACATGTATGTCTATATATATATATATATATATATATATATATATATATATATATATATATATATATATATATATATATATATATATAGACATATATATATATATATATATATATATATATATATATATATATATATATATATACACACACACACACACACACATATATATATATATATATATATATATATATATATATATATATATGTATATATATATATATATATATATATACACACACACACATATATATATATATATATATATATATATATATATATATATATATATATATATACGCATATATATATATATATATATATATATATATATATATATATATATATATATATATATATATACATTTTCCCTACTGTTGAATGACTTTGCTGCATGATATGTTTGAGAAAACTTCACACATATCTGCAGCTCAGATGGCTTACTGGTAAATTGATGTGGCTATGTGCAGGATCCTGGGTTACACAGTTGCAAGGGCTGATAACGTATTTGCTGGCCAGAACAAGGGCTGTTGGATACCGAGGGATTCAGGCACCTGGAAGCAGTTGTAAATGAGTGCGAAATGGACGGTTATGTATGGTATGAAATTTGTGTTGGAAACAGATTGCCCTTTTTTTGTTAAGGTGAGAGTGGGATGTTGGGGAAGGATAGTAGGTAAATTTGGAGAGGTAGGTTGGGTCGGAAGACAGACAAGACAGACAAGACAGCATACAGGGGTGGTATATGACACATGTGGTGGGTAAACACCTTGGACAGGAAGGGGTGTTTGGAAATTGGAAGCCCATGAGCCCCAAAATGGAAACAGTGGGACTGAGATCCCCACCAATGGGCAGTCACCACTGCACCTTCATGGCCCTGAAGGTGGCTGTGCTAGGGGCTGAGCAGGAGGGGCAGGCTGACCCTCTAATTGTGTCATGAGGGCCTCAAGCTGGTGTAGCAGATCCCCCAATTCTCTGCAGAGCTCCCTATGCACCAGACCCTGGACCTGACTTCAGGTGACAGGATCCTGTCTGTGCATGCTCCCGGGGGGGGGACAAGCACCATCCCCTGAGGTGGTTCCACCTGAAGGTAGTGCAGGACCAGCAGATGAGGAGGTCCCAGGTTGGGTCCCAGATGTGCTGTGGCCTGGTGCCATGGCCAGATGAGGTGGGAGAGGTGGTTCTGCTGGGAACAGCCTTCCCAAACATGCTATTGTGTTGCAGTTTTAGAACATATGTGGGTAGTAATAGTCAACACAATCCAGGATTAGTTATAACAGCATGCATAGATATTCCCATTAACCCAAAACACCAGATTTGGAACAGTTGCATAGCAAACAGAACACATGCATATATGGAACCACAGTGGCCATTACAATGGCATGCAGGTTACATTGTTAGCAACAGGCCACCAATGATAGTGTTTCAACATGGAACATGAATAGAAACACATTTCAATATTTGTTGCACAATAGGATATATGTCCCAACAGTAGGTTTGGTGTAAACATACCCATTGATTTGTGTGTTCAGATTATTGTTGCAGATATGGTGGGGGAGAGAGATGTCAATTAACAACTATTATATCCTTGCAGTATGAGGTCCTCAGACCTTTTTTCCTGTTTATGTCTTCCAGGTACCATGTCAAGAGAGCATCTCCCAGCTTATACCCCTCAGGAAAATGACATACTAATCAACTACCTTGTGCATCACCACAGAGCCCACTTTGGGCATACAGTCCATGATCTGCAGGAGAGGACTGCTTTGTGGAATGAGCTCATCCACAGGGTAAATGATGTTGGCCAGCATAACTGCAGTTATGAGCAGGTGTGACATCGGTGCACTGACCTCATCTGCCATGCCCGTCAGCATGCTGCTGCAGTTAGGAGGGAACAGCTAGCCACAGATGTGGGGTCATGCCATCCAGCCCCCACTGACACATGCTGACGAGCTCCTTGACAGCCTTGGGGCACCCCCCCACCAGCCAAGCCAAGAACCTGATGATAGCATTGTGGAGGTGGGTGCTACCCACACAATGGACAAGGAGCATGCAGGAAGGCCCCAGTGCACATTAGTAGACCACTGTTGCTTATCCATCTTCATCTGTAAAGTATCTTTATGCATATGTCAGATAACATAGTCTGTTGCTGCAGTGTAGTAATGAACAGATGTGCATAATCTCCAGTATTGTGGGTTTGTACTGTTGATGTACTAAAATGCTGTTCCCACCCTGTACCAATGCCACAGGTGTGGCTACTGACATCACATCTCTCACACAACTATGTAGGTCCCTCTGATATACCTCTGGGGCAGCAGCCTGTAGCTGGTGAGTATGGAGTTTTTTTGTTCAGGTTTGCCAATACACCAGCCATGTTATGGCCATGGTATTTGCCATGCACACATTTAACACACCTACCCATAATGCATGCTGTACATGTTCACTTATTGTTGCTGTTAACTGCACTGCATCACAGTGGTCACCATGGTGGCATATCTGAAGGGTATGTAAGAGTCCTGCAGTATAACTAACAACCTGTCAGTGCAAGATGTGTGGACAGAGATGAACATAATGGTGGGACAAATGGCCTACAGTAGGGACATGTCTGAAACATTACCCTTATACAGTGGCTACAACAGTGTATATACCACTATTACAATGGCAACTGTTACAGATCTACACAATGGCATATCACAATACCACATTCCACAACTTTTACAACCTGTAATGTGATCCTAACATGAGCAATGAATGTGTAATATGGAATCCTATGTTAGGACAACAAATATGGGGAATACATACCTTAACAAACACTGGAAGCATATGTGTGCACACACTCCAAATAACATATTGTGGAAGCAGCTTTTGAGGTACTGACAGCATTCACTCTTCTTGAGTATGCACCTTCCATCAAGTACAGGTCCTCAATGTCACACCAAGTAATGGTCTGCTGTCCAAGAAGTATGTCCATGACATTTGCCCACTCACCTGCAACAGAGGCAGCCGTGGCTTGCACACATCTTACAAACCATGGAATGGATCCCATATCCAAAAGGTAGCACTCAGGAGTGGGAGATGTAGCCTTACCTCACCATTGCATATACCATGGCAAACAGTGCAGACAGTCATGTATGTGACTATGAAGTATGGGACAACATTAATGTAGAAAATAAACAGATGCCCATCCAAGACAGATGACAACACATGTTGCAAACTGGTCATGGAGGCTGCCCAGAAACATGCAGCAACACTGAGGGACTTGCAGGAATGTCTAGCAAGTACTGCCTGTGCAGTACCTGTGTTGACAATTACCTGGACTCTGCATAAGTGTGGCCTATGGGTTAGGGTAATCAGATGGAAGAGTTGTTCCACAGGAAACATCATCCAGGGCTCTCTACAGGTAGCATATGCATAACATCAAGTCTCCCAAAGGCATGTGTTGCAATGTGTAATGGTGTACTGAGACCAAGGCTGAAACCTACAGACAGTATTAATAAAGATACATGTGCTGCACAAGCAACACCTCACTCCACCTCAGGCCCACCATCCCCATCTGTACCTTGCTGGTGCCAGTGTACACCTTTAGGTTTGCTGTTCATTAGCAGGAACTAGGCTGGTAGACATGGTGTTCTGAATTTGGGACACTGCAAAATGACACTCATGTGTGGCCCATAGTTGTCAAGCATCTGCAAAAAGGCTGAGGATGGGGAGGGGTGTCATCCTGAAACACAACAGTGAACTGAAGCATACATCCAAAGCTCACTAAGAATGGCTGTATCTGAACACAGTCAAGGTCATGAATTGTGCCAGACATAACCCTGACTCCACAGCAATAGTGAAGGCACTGTGTGACCTCCAAGGGCTGTGCACATGAGCTGACCTTGCAATCTGGCAGAGTTGGGGGACATTTGTAGGGCAGAGTGACCAAATAATGGCAAGTGAAGATGGGCCATGCTAGTATACCCCTTCCAGGAATAGTGACTGCTGTAGTTCACTTAACAGGTGCTGCAACAAACCATCATGTTAAGGGTGTGCACACTTATGCAACCCACATATTGTATGCATCTCAATCAGCATCTGCACAACTAACACATTTGTTTGATACTGCATTTGATTGCACAGGTCATATGTCACATATCAGGTGTGTGTAATGTTAACATATGCAGTATTGTGGCCCCATGGCATATCAGGAAGAGGGTGGCATGTCAATAAGGGTGTGTACACTCCTCATAGCCACAGTAAGCTTTGAAGGTTGTCAGTGTAATTGGATTTTATTGCTCATACATGCACTGCTGATGATGAGATCTGCAAATCAGAGGTCAGGCATTCACTATTGACATCTGTCCTCATATCATCCCAGGTATGTGTCAGACAAACACATAGGGGCTGTGAGCAACAGAGCAAACATAACTGCCACACATATACACATTCAGCAATGGTGTGTACACTTGTGAGGTATGGTGCACAGTACATGCCAGGGTGCTGAACAGGTGCACAGCAATACTGTGTACATGGGTGCAGTGTGTTCCAGGGGAAGGGGCATCACCTACTAACACAACTCATGCATCACAGAGATGTATAATGTTGGTAACAGGGATTGAGTATAGCTGCAGTGCATGCTGTTGAGTGCCATATGTCATGCATGTTGACAGTTGGGTAATGAGAGGTCTGTGTAATATCTTTGTGCCACCTCACCTGTAAGTGTGTGTGTGTGTGTGTGTGTGTGTGTGTGTGTGTGTGTGTGTGTGTGTGTGTGTGTGTGTGTGTGTGTAGAGGTAAGCAATGATGTACAGGTCTTAAATTACATTTTGTTTACCCTCACAGGTGGCGAGGTGGGTCAGGGTCCCTCCTGCAGGCAAACTGATGTTAGTGTCCATACAGACTCTGACAATGATGATAGGTATGGTGAGGCACAGGCAGGGTTGTCAGGGGCTGAAGCTGTGCCATCGGTTGACATCCCACTGTTATCCACCCCATCCCCACACACAGTCACATTGCCTATACATACCCCATCACCAGTGGCCATAGATGAGGGACAGTTGGTGGGTGGTGGCATGGGACAGGACAGTGTGGTGACTATGGCAAGTGTGTCTGTACACAGCAGCCATAGCCAGATGACCGGTGAGGTACCACACAGGCAGATGTACAGGGGTGCTCATAGGAGGGCTGCTGGCCATCATGCCCCTGGCAGAAGTGCCACAGCAGGTGTCACCAGATGCATGTTTTGGGCCATCATGGAGGCACAGGCACATATGGAACATTATACCAGACAGAGTCTGAGGCTCCAGAGGGCTACTCATTCTGCTGTTATTGACAACATCCATGATCTTGCAGGTGCCCACCATTATTTTGCAGAGGTCCTGGATAGATGGTTGGGTGAGATGGTGGGAATCCTCGACCATGCAATGTCTGTGTTAGAGCATATGGTGGGAGTAGGGTGACAGCCACATGGATGTAGGTCAGCAACACCAACAGGTGGAGGTCTACGTGGATGTGCAACAAGTCACAGCTGCTCCTGTAGTGGCAGTACCAGCACCAGCACTGCAGGGGGGTGCTGTCCACACCACAACACAGCAGGCCATGTGCATGTGGTCCTGGCCAGTCCCAACAGGGACCCAGATCCAGTGGACATTTGTCATCATCAGGGGAGAGTACCATATCTGGCCTTGTACCTGGTAGTGCCCATGGAACCCCTGGCAGGCACAGTTCTCATGTCCATGGCTGGAGATGGTGAACTGCACACCCTGCCATGTATGGTCTGCAGCTGTCCAACAAACCCCTGTATAGGGCAGCCACATGGCAGAACTGTGTGCATACACACACACACACACACACACACACACACACACACACACACACACACACACACACACACATCACCAACACAGCTAGGGCACCTCCATACCTACACACACCACATCTGCACAGCCCAATTAATAATGAAACCCTAACACACACACATGATGTCAACCAAATGGCTCAGCCTAGGTCTCTGGCAAACCCACAACACACCCTGTGCATATGATGATACCTGTGCCACATCCCTGTCATCCATACCATTGATGCAGGGACAGGCTAATATGGTTCTGATGCACAGGGTGAATGTACTAAGGTGTAGCAATGTAATGCTGTGTAACATGTTTTCAGCAGGAAAGTTTAATGCTTACATGTCAGGATGTGTAGCTGTCCAGCCATGATGCATTATAGCTGTTATTAACACTGACTGATTGTGGTCTCCATAATGTATTCAGTTTGTGTTGTAGGTGTCTATGTGTCAGCAGGATGTTGGTCTGCTGTTGTTTCCTACAAGGGGTATGGCACTGTGGTGACACATTGACTGTGTCATATCCTGGGTACAGCTGAACACAAGTAACAGGTCTGTATAACAGTTACTGCATGTGCCACATGGCTGATAGGTCTGAGGGGTGTATACAGGTGAGTGCATGGTGGCTGATGTCAGCAGCCCTTCTACAGTGGACAATGGTAAGTGTACTGGGTGGCACACACCACATGTTTGTGTATAACACACACACACACACACACACACAGAGGCTTTGGTGTTGATGCAATACACAGAGAATACTGTACACATGGATGTACTTAATTTTGCAGTGAACCCATTTTAGCCTATGTAATTCCACCAAGACAAAATAGGCAAAACATCACATCAGTAAATAATCAGTCTGCTAGTTTAATGTCATTGACGATGGTACTGGCAGGGTATATGTCCCCTTCCCCAATGTAGTGCAATCCTGGAGTTGGTAAACATAGGTGTGCTGGTGTGGGTGGCACAGCCCTCCACTTTGGAGGGTGTGGGGTGGTGTAGAACCACACATAGTGTGATTGACAACTACTTAACCTGTTAACATAAACTGTACAGTATTACAGCAGACTAAGTGGGGGATACACACAACAATAACCCCAATGAGGGTGGCTGTGTCCACAACATCCACACCCAACTATATATACCAACTCCAGTATCGCTGTACAGCTATACAGTGGGGAAGAGGGCATTTACACATCTACTACTAGTTTTGATGGAATGAATTTCCACAAGATGATTCCTTTGAAATGTTAGCATTTGCCAGTCAGTTCTCAGACAGATGACCTCCTGGGACATGTATTTTCTGCAAACTGAAGTAGATCCCTTCACATACACACACACTTACTTGGCAACACTGAGAGTAGAACCCCTACCTAGGTACTTATTGCTACTAATGTGTTTGGCCTTAATTGCACACACCACACAGCTTTTAGGATGAGGTGTGTCCCAGTTTCTTGTTAAGTGAAGAACATCACCAGGCCTTGTACAGTATGGTAATGGGGGATGTACTGGGTGTTAATGAACAATACATAGTATGACATACTGTCATATACACATTGACAAACACATAACAGTCATAGACACATCTGAGAGACCTGGGTTTATCAGTGCTAACTACCTTGTCAGTGAGTCCATTCTGTTACAGATAATTTGCACACAGCACATGCATCATTGGGCTGGATAGTGTAATCAGTTACCTGTATGGTTGATGGTGACAGTGGTCCTCATACAGTGGACCTTGGGACATGTACTGGGGTACCATGGTGTAAAGACAGTATACCCAGCACCCACACCCCACATTGGATATTTTACTCACTGAAACCCATGATAATACTCTGACATACCCACAATCACACATTGACCAGGACTGCAATACAACCCCTTGTCTATCTCATCAGTGCTACTACAGGGATATGCATTTATTGCACATGCCACAGGGATAGTAGGGTGATGGTTTGTCATGGCTCTCCTAATGTCAGCAACATCACTATCCCTTATACTGTATGGCCAGGTGTATTGTATTTGGAGAATGTGGCCTCAGAATGCTGTATCCTACAAATATACACACTTGCACACATACACACACTTGCCAGGACTCAGAGGGTAACCCATGCCTATCTACCCATTTGTACAACAGTGTTGTGCTGGTACTGCAAGCTCCAGGTAGCCCATAGGGTGAAGAGTGTAACAAGGTACATTTAATGTCCATTACAGCAGCAGCCATTTCTAACTATGGCAATGGGGGTGTAGTGTGTGAGAAGGCCCTCAGGGTATTATCAACTACAAGTTTACAAACACACAGACACTGTTATTCTCAGTAATGCACACTGACACATTTGTCAGTACTGGGGTCCATAGGTGCAGGTGTTCCTAGGTGTGTACCAGGATATTGTCCATGGAGAGATGAGAAGAGTAGGGATGTGGGTACAGTGGTATCATGCCACCTGACATTTGTCAGCAGGCCATCTATCAACTGATGCCATGAGTGATCCTCAGGGTGACAGTTAAATGCAACATCCAATCATCTGGTTGTCTCTTGCAGAGGGCCAGTGAGGTGCTCCAATTGACATGTATGCAACATATATTACATAACATGGCCAGTGTCTGGGTTGGAGACCTGTACCCAAGCATGTTCTGTTGACTGTGGTAGTCTAGTTGAGGTATCCATGGCATGTGGTGCATACAGGGTGGGGTTTCCTAGCTGTGGCATTCATAACACAGCTGGGCAGACATGTCAGTGTCAGTCAAGCATAGATTGCCTGTAAGCAGCCAAGATGGATACCTGACATCTGCACATCTGTACAGAGGACAGACAGAAATCAGCTAGCCAACAGGTTATGCATTAGGATGAATGTTTTGACAGATAGATGTCTGACACTGATAGGTATGCCATTACTACATGACAGCAGCCCTCAATGACATGTCCTATACACATAGTAGTCTACAGTTAATATCCACATATCAGATCAATATCCAGTAGCAAATACTTAATAACACACAGCTCACACACCAAGAACATGATAGTCAGTACTCAGAGTCCAGCTTTGCATGCAGGGGTGTATGGTTCCAGTACTACAATCTGCAATCTACTCTTACTTGGGAAAGCACTGTTAACAGTAGTAATGTAATGATACAATACATGCAAGTGTGACTGCATATAACCTGGGATACTACCCATGTATGAAACACATACAAAAGGAAAAGATTGTTGTACTAGCCATATATACTCAGGTGTCCCAGACAGTATACTCACACCCCTTGCTACTGTAATGACAGCACATAGAAGCATGTTATGTACATGGAATTAAATACACTTATTAAAGATGTCATTACCCTGCTATTTCATCAGACTGGAATGTGATCACTGGTTACCAGGGCTGAGCCATGCTTAGCAGGTGTAAGCATTGCTTAAATATAAATGCTAAGCAGATTTGCACACTGGTAAGCGAAGCCTACATGGTGTAAGTGCCTTTTTGTTTAACCATACATTAGCAGTGCTTACCGTCAGGCAAACCTGCTTAAAGCTGCTCAAAACTGCCTTAACCACTCTGTATCCAACAGTCCTTGTTCTGCCTAGCAACAAAATAAACAGCCCTTGAACCCAGGACCCTGTACACTATAGTCACAGCAGTTAACCACTAAGCCATCACAGCTGTGAAGATGTTTGTTGTTTTTTCCAATATATCTGTCAGTACACATACTGAATAGTAGTGAACAACTGCTTTGACTTCTACAATTGTGTAGTACTTGTTAGTGAAAATAGTGTTGAATCAGTATGTTGTTATATCTAAATATACACATATCAGATAAATATGGTGGGATACATCTGGGAAGGTATATACAACACTCATGTTTACACATAACAAGGATATGGATATATATATATATATATATATATATATATATATATATATATATATATATATATATATATATATATATATATATGTATATATATATATACACATATATATATATATATATATATATATATATATATATATATATATATATATATATATATATCATATATATATATATATATATATATATATATATATATATATATATATATATATATATATATATATATATATATGTATGCAAAACTCTGAGATTTGGCCAGTTAAGACCTACATGCAATCAACAGGACGTATAAGTGAATTTAAGTAAATCTTTATCTGCACTTTTTTCAAATAATACAGTATTTAAATTGATTTATTTGTGTTGCATTGAATACGATCTAGCTGGAAGTTGTGGCTCTGTGTTTTCAGTTAATGCTTGTTGGAATTCCTGAATAGCCAATGATGAGTGGGGGTAGTTCACTTCATTGTTATTCGGTTTTATGCGTTATATAAGTGGTACATTTTGGATTATTTTCTACTTAAACTCTGAGCTTTGGCCAGCTAAGACCTACATGCAATCAACTGGATGTATAAGTGTATTGAAGAAAATCTTTATCTGCACTTTTTTCAAATAATACAGCATTTAAATTGATTTATTTTTGTTGCATTGAATACTATCTAGCTGGAAGTTGTGACTCTGTTTTTTCAGTTAATGCTTGTTAGAATTCCTGAATAGTCAGTGATAAGTGGGGGTAGTTCACTTCATTGTTATTCAGTTTCTGCCTTATATTAGTGGTACATTTTGGATTATTTTCTGCTTAAACTCTGAGCTTTAGCCAGCTAAGACCTACATTGCAATCAAATGGAAGTATAAGTGAATTTAAATAAATCTTTATCTGCACTTTTTTCAAATAATACAGCATTTAAATTGATTTATTTGTGTTGCATTGAATACTATCTAGCTGGAAGTTGTGGCTCTGTTTTTTCATTTAGTTCCCCACTCAGCCTCCCTGCTTTTGTTTTGGTGTTAATCTTGGTTTCTGCCTGCCCTTGTGTAAATGCCATTTGGATACTCCTCCTGGGCCCATCTCATTTGCTCACTCAAAAAACAATGTGCACTTTTTTCATCTGCTTTTACTTTATTTATGTTTCTTCCTACTTTATTTTGCTTTTGCATCATCTTAAAAGTACTCAATTTTATTTATTACTGCTTGGTGAAACTATCATTCTAAGCCTTTTGGTTTAAGCACTTGGGCTTCAGACCAGTTGTTTTACATTAAGAAGGTTTGTGGTCTGCACTGTTGTGGCAGGACAGGTAGCTTACATCCTTCTAAGTTGGGAACTGCTGATTGAAGGCTCAGTGTTTGTTATTCTAAAAGTGTATTAGTTCTGGTTTAAGCACTTGGGCTTCAGGCCAGTTATTTTACATTAAGAAGGTTTGTGGTCTGCACTCTTGTGGAAGGAGAGGTTGGACTCTGCCCTTCTGAGCTGGGAATTTCTGGTTAAAGGCTTATAGTGCCTGCATATTTGAACTGTTTCTTACTGAAATTGGTGCACCTTGTTTGTTGTAGCACAGACTAGACCCAGGCCTGCTGAATCTAGCTTTGTTTGCATAACTTGAGCACTAATCCAGGCCTTCTTAAAAGTATTCAATTGTATTTATTACTGCTTGTTAGTAGCCTGATTAAAGTGTAGCTATCATTCTAATCCTTTTGGTTTAAGCACTTAGGCTTCAGACCAGTTGTTTTACATTAAGAAGGTTTGTGGTCTGCACTGTTGTGGCAGGACAGGTAGTTTACATCTTTCTAAGTTGGGAACTGCTGATTGAAGGCTCAGTGTCTGTTATTCTGAAAGTGTATTAGTTCTGGTTTAAGCACTTGGGCTTCAGACCAGTTATTTTACATTAAGAAGGTTTGTGGTCTGCACTCGTGGGAGGAGAGGCTGAACTCTGCCCTTCTGAGCTGGGAATTTCTGTTTAAAGGCTTATAGTGCCTGCATATTTTAACTGTTTCTTACTGAAATTGGTGTGCCTTGTTTGCTGTAGCATAGACTAGATCCAGGCCTATTGAATCTAGTTTTGTTTGGATAACTTGAGCACTAATTCAGGCCTTCTTTTTTGGAGAAGGTTCCCCTGCACCCCAGTGGCAGGAGTGTGCAGTTAGAACTTGTCTGATTGAAGACTACAGAAACAGGGCTCAGTTTTGAGATTTTTTTTGCTGGTTCATAGGTAGGTACTAGGCTATCGGCCCAAGGGCCTACGTAAGCCTAGCCAGCAAGGTTCCATAGCTTACGCCACCCAAGAAAGTAATTTGTTTAAAAGCCTTTTCTGATTGCTTGTAGTCATCTAAAGCTGTTTTAAGTGTATTTTTTAATTTACTGTTTTTGTCTTATCTTTTAAAAAAATTTCCTTGTTTCCCACCTTTCTAAGCTAGTATAGTCCAGTTTTTAGGCTAATGCTGAATTCAGGGCTATGTTACAATTTTCTGAGTTGCCCATACCTTACTTGGATAGAGGGAGGTTTCTCTGTTCACCTGTGAGAGAGGGAGCTTTGAGCAGCCACCTGTCCCTGGAGGAGTGGTTCCAGCCCAGAAGTTAGTAGTTTATAGGCCATTTTGGGCTAATTTCTATCTCTTTCATGTCCCTGCTATAAAAACCATGTTTGCACAGTTTTGCACATCCAGAAAGCGCCGGTTAGCTAGGGCTAAATTTATCCCAGCTCCACCAAGTCTCCTCTTCAGTTTTTCCCTTGAAAGTAGTCTAACTCTCAACCTAAGCACTTAAAAAGCATCCTACAGTCCAGCACTTGCTTAGACCTAATAGCAAGCACTAATATACCCCAACACTTGATTGCCCAGCAGGGCAAGGCTCATTATTCACCCCTCACCAACCAAGCAACTAAGCAGCTCACCCTACTATTCAGGCATGACCAAAGGGCAATTTCAGGTATACCCTCCAGTCCAGCTGGTGAACCTGGGTATCCTGAGGCAATGTTACAACTGCCTCATGTACACAGACAACCCTCTCCTCCTACCGCAAAACATTAACATATGTGAGAGATGCAATTATATAGCTAAACTGGAGGCTACGCTCTCTCCACCCAAGGCTGGAACAGGCAGTCATGAGGAGAAGGTTAACACTTGCACCACACCTCCAGCCACACATAGACATACTTAACCAGCACTAGAAAAAATACACATAAATACATGAATTCATACTCAGAGGCTCTAAATAAAAACCTGCAAAAGCATCACAGACCTCCAAAGCAGACACACAAAAAACCTGCACCTCCCCTCACAAACCAGACAACACATAAAACACAAAATCAGTGTGCCGCACAACCACAGCCCTTAAGGCGAAATAACATACCTAACACACTAGTAATAGGTGACTGTATAGTCAGGCACACTGACATCCCACTCACTAGGCTGGACAAGGAAAAGGTTCCTGTTAGCTGCCTGTCGGGAGCCAGAATCCGCCACATAACACAATCACTCAGGTCACTCCAGAACAAGTACAAATATGACTCTGTCTTTGTTCATGTTGGTGTGAATGACCTGAGACGTACCTCCCTGGACTACATGAAAAGAGACATGGAAGAGCTCTCTGATCATGTAGCCCAGGTGGGTATGACCCTGACCCTGAGTAGCATCCTGCCCTCACCAAGAAAGATACCACAGTATAAAGAAAAAGTGATCAATTTCAACAACTGGCTAAGCTTCTGGTGTCATTCAAAGGGGACCCAGTGTCTGTCAGCCTGGGACGACATGCTCAACAAGCCTCGTTGCTTTGCAAGAGATGGCTTGCACCTGTCACCCCTAGGCTTTCAAATACTGGCCAAGGCTCTTGCTGCCCCCATAGTGCCATTTTTAGGCAAGGCTCAAAAGTCAAACCCACCTCTGTAAACAGCACAAATACAAAAATGAGGGTTATGCTACTCAACGCCAGGAGTTTAAATCTCAAAATGCATGCGCTCGAAGCACACCTCAGTATAGAGAATGTTTACATCTGTGCAGTAACTGAAACCTGATTCAAGGCTCCACAGAGCACCCCAGCACTACCAGGCTACAACTCATACCACACATTTTGGCCACAGAACATGGACTGAAACACAAAAGGGGGGGGGTGTAGCCATATTCATCAAGGATACCTACACCTCCAGGTTAGTGGCACAGCATGATACCTCTGAAATCATCCATGTGCAACTAACATCAGGCAAATCTGCAATGCAAAGTGTGGCCTGCTACAGTTCACCCTCCATGACCCAGGACCACCACTCTGCCTTTCTGGAGACACTGGAAAACATGAAGGTCCTACCGAACACCCTGATATTGGGCGATTTCAATTACCCTACCATTAACTGGGAAAACTACTCAAGTACAAACTCTCAGGTCCAGTGCTTCCTGGAATTTATCAGCTCAAATGCCCTGGATCAGCTGGTAAACTCCCCTACCAGAGGTGAAAACATATTGGACCTGGTCATCACCAACATGGGCGACAGGTGTTCCACACCGGAGGTCAACCCATCACTGGTTAGATCAGACCATAAACTAATCACTCTGGATGTCCACACCACACCACCACCTCCAACCAAGGAAACCACAGTGAAAAACTTTTCTATAGCAAACTTCACCTTACTTAAGACAGAGGTGGTAAGTTTCACAGCACCCACACTAAAGGATAACAGTGTCCAAGATGCAGGAACCTTTACAAATGCACTCTATGTGCACCTACAAGGATGCATGGATCGTGCCATCCCTAGCAAAACCAAGACTCACTCCCCTAAGTGAAGGAAACCAGTCTGGTGGGCCCCTTCCATAAACAGGCTATACAATAGAAGGAGGAAACTAGTTCAGAAAAAAAAGCAAATCCCAAGAAGGAAAGACATCCCTGATCAGTATCAGTAAGAAACTAAGGTCCCTCATAAAATCCTCCAAGGCTAACTTCGAAAGAAAAATAGCCAAGGATTCAAAAGATAACCACAAAGCCTTCTTTAGCTATGTCAAGAATCTAAGTGCAACTTGTAGATATGACCTGAGCTAGTGCAAAATAGCACAAAATATACTGAACCCACTGATATTGCCAACATCCTGGCAGATAGATTCAGTGCAAACTTCACCCCCCCCTCACCCCCAAAAGGGCCCACATCAATACCAGAAAAGTGTAGTGTCCCAGAAATTACAGATGCAGAGGTGAAAACAGCCCTTTCAAAAGCCAAAAGCACAGCATCAATGGGGCCAGATGTTGTCCCAGGCTGCATCTTGCATGAACTACAGAACGAACTAACCCCCCACCTAAACACACTGTTCAACCTCAACCTCTCCACAGGCTATGTGCCCATAGAATGGTGCACAGCAATGGTTATTCTGCTCCACAAAGGAGGGGCCACAACTGACCCTGGTAACTATTGCCCCATAAGCCTGACTAGCCTGGTCTGCAAGGGTATGGAGTGCATCATCATGGAACTCATTAACAAAGACATTGGGAACCTCCAAACACTTGACCCGACCCAGTTCGGCTTTGTTAAGGGCAGATCATGCCTACTAAACCTGGTTGACTTCTTCAAGACAGTCACCAAGGCCATAGATGAGGGGAAGGTAGTTCACACAGCCTACCTTGACCTCTCCAAGGCTTTTGACACTATTCTCCACTTGGGAATTATAGAAAAACTCACCAGCCTGAACATAAACCCCTATGTCATGAGATGGGTTGCCAGCTGGCTTACAGACAGAACTCACACAGTAAGAATAGCGGGCTCCAGGTCCGACTCTAAACCAGTCACAAGTGGTGTCCAACAAGGCTCAGTCCTGGGACCCCTACTGTTTGGCATATACTTCTCAGAAGTACAGGTAAACACAGGATGACTATGGCTAACCAAGTTCACCGATGACTGCAAACTGGAAGCCATAATTGACTCTCCATCTGACATGGAGAGTCTCCAAAAGGGCCTTACTGAGATGGACACCTTGTGTCAAATTCATGGTCTCAAACTAAATGCCAAAAAATGCATAGTCATCCTGTTTGGGAAAAACAAAATGCCCATGAATTACCACATAGATTTCAGCCCCCTTAATACAGAAGAGGTAATAAAAGATCTGGCGACCCAGGTAGATAGTAATCTCTCCATTGACAATCATATTGCCAAAGTAGTTAGGAAAATCTTCTATGTAGCCCATCTAATTACTAAAGGGTTCGCATCTAGAAATAAAGAGGTTATAGTGCCCCTCTACTCGTCACTCATCAGACCCATCATAGAGTACTATGCCCCATTTGGGATGTACCTCACAAGACACTTCCAACAGCTGGAAAGACCTCAAAAGTACCTCACCAAGAGGATTACTGGCCTCAAACATATGTCCTATGCATCCCGACTTGAAAAACTCCAGCTGTACTCAGTCGCATATCACTTACTCAGAGGTGATCTCTGCCTGACTTACAAAGCCATGTCCATCTCAGAATTGATGGACATGCTCCACATAAAGAAATCCAAGTCACTGCGAGCCACTCGCTCTAGAGAGCTAAACCTCGCCACAACAATAAATAGAACATGCTGGAGGGATAGATTCCTGTCACAGAGACTCCCCATGCTTTGGAACTAAATCCCTAACTATATTAGGCAGAGCCCCTCACTAACACTCTTCAACAGAAACCTTGGCGAGTGGATGGGTAACAGAAAATACACCCCTGGGATCACTTTATTGGCTCTTCTTGACAAAGGCTCAGTTAATTAATCAATGGGGCGGCGAAAGCTGACACACTCTGGCTAGGCTTATAAATGCCCTCGGGCAGATAGCCTAGTACCTACCTATGAACCTATGTATATATATATATATATATATATATATATATATATATATATATATATATATATATATATATATATATATATGTGTGTGTGTGTGTGTGTGTGTGTGTGTGTGTGTGTGTGTGTGTGTGTATATATATATATATATATATATATATATATATATATATATATATATATGTATGTGTGTGTGTGTGTGTGTGTGTGTGTGTGTGTGTGTATATATATATATATATATATATATATATATATATATATATATATATATATATATATCTATAAAACTTCTGCCCATAACATGTACTGGAGTCATACCTCAGTACCAATAGTCACAACCTCTTAGTGCAAGGGGATGCCATGTAGGTATTGCAGGTATAAATGTGGAATGTTGCTACAGTAACAGGGGTTGTGTCAACAGACATGTGGGAAGTCACTTCTGATACTGACATGTATGCCATCAGTTACTGACAGACATCATAAGATCATCATAGGGAAGTACCACACAATTCGCAGTAATGATCCTGTGTAATACGGCAGAGATATGATCAATAAACGTGGACAGACTGACACAATCAGGTCAGTGCAGAGGTATACACAGAACTCCTTAGTGCAAATCATGTGGACCAAGCCTGACAAAGTGGATGTTTACAGACATGTAAATGGGGATACCACAAAAATACTGGAATAGATAAGCTCACACAGTTGATGCATTCACACACTCCTGTCTGTCCTAACACATATTAACCGGAGGAGCAGAGGTCCCAAGCCCACATACTTCACACTAGTTAGTGACATACATCTTTACAGCATCCCACTGCTTTGTCAGAAATACACAACAATTATAGTGGCCAGGCAACAGTACATCTGACAAATATCTGGACATAACATCACACTAGGTAAATACACTGTTCTGCTTGGCATGTCACAAAGCACTGTGCAAACTACAGGCAGACTGCCACAACACTGATCCAAGTTTCCTATGGGGAAATACACATGTACTAGCAAATATAGCAGGCACTACAGGCATGTAACAGCATGGAGTAACAGACACCAGTGTGAAAGTGCATACCCACAACCAATATGAACACAGTCACAGTCACATTATGGTAAGCCTAAGTAATATTACAGTATATGTACTGTGTGAATAAAACCACCCTCATATGAGCCACTCACACAGTAACCCTACATATACTGGGCCAATACACAGTGTAGTCTGATGCCTGACTGTGGTATGGGACATGTGTCAGTCTGGCCTACAAACATGTACACTGATAGTGTACCGTAAACTGGAGCAGCATGCAACATCAGATAGAACAGGACCAAGAACAATGACATCTACCACAGTCTATACACAGGCCAAGTAACATATTCACAATACACACTCTGTCAACAATCACCATAAGTGCACAGACCTCGCTACTGTACACACTACAACAGAATGTCCAGGTTTTGTCCTAAAATATAAGGCCTACTATATATAACATGTCTAGCAGTCTGATATCTCAGTGGCTTGTTATCAGTTATGATGTCAGTACATAATGATGTACTGTACATATCCACTCTTACTGCATGACATATGGACAAAGGGTGACAGACTTGGGGGCCGGAGACACAACCACAGGGACAATATTGACATATTGCTGTGATACACTGAGAAATTTCCTGGTGTAACAGGGTTTGTTGTGACATATCTCTTCTGAGGGATATGAAGTCAGTAACTCACATGGATGTCACCATGTACTGACTGCAGTCATCAGAGTATGCTACTGCATATCTAAAGATAGGAAATGTGTGAGTAACACAACACATGTAAGACTCCAAACTCTGGACAGTCTGCAGATAGCCCTAGAGGTGAGAGTTTCCTCAACCACATAACACTGTTATGCTGGACTTGAAATCATGTAGAACAGCCATATCCACAGAAACCCTGTTAAACCAACATTACTTCAAATGTAGAACAGGAATACTTACAGTCTGTCCCCATGTCTGGAACATCCCCCTCCTGTTTGTTGGCCTGTCTCCACAGTGTATGTTGTAAGAGGTATTTCCAACTACCCTCTGTGATGCTGTTTGTCAAACACCCACATGAAGTCCTGCTCACAGTGAAGAAATGGAGCCAAAACCCACATTAAGTACTTAGTTATAGGAGTGTGTTTCCATGCATTTGGCTATAGGAATGATACCACAGCTGTTCCACATGCAGTTAGCAAGTGGGGGATTGCAATTCATGCACAGGCCATCAGCTGATCTTGAGCATTCCTTACAAAACTCAAGCTGCTGCTTATGCAAAACAGATGTACTTTTCCACATCCACCAGAGAGGGAGAGAGAGAGAGAGAGAGAGAGAGACAGACAGACATACAGACAAACAGAGACTGAGACAAAGTAAGAAAGGAAGTGTGTAAGAGAGTAAAAGCCAAGTGTGTTTCTGTATGATCCGTGGATGGAGAGTGGTATCTGGTTATTATAACAGTTGCCTATATTGTTTACTAATCCATACTGTCACATAGTAATTGCACATGGCTGTACACATTTATGGCTGAGGATTGTCTACGACAACCTCTACAGTGTTTGAAAACTGGTGGCCTTTTAATGTGGACAATGGGAAATATTGATCCTCAAAATAATGATGTAGCAAAACCCACACTGCAATGGATCCTGTCAGTACACACGCACCCCAACATGATACTGATGACACAAGCACAAACACACACTCACACTTACCAGTACTGAGTTTCAAACCCCTACCTGAGTATGTATTGCTATTACATTGTTATGCAGTTATTGTATGCGCCACAAAGCTTATGTGTTGGAGATTTTTCCAAAGATATCTTTGAAGGTGAGTGACATCAGCAACAGTGTTAAAGGAGGGATAAGGGAAGTGTAGTACATGTGAATGTCCACAAAAGCAGGTGTCAATGGAGACACACACACACACACACACACACACACACACACACACACACACACACACACACACACACACACACACACTGTCAGGGAAACACACACATTATCACAGTTGGCAGGATCAAGATTAGAACCCCTACCTAACTAGTTTGCAGTTATCACAAGTGCCACAGTGCTTATATGGCTGATGCATGGCCAAACGGTTATTTCAAGGTGAATGACATCAGCAGGCATGCTAAAGTAGGACAATGGGAGGTGTAGTAATTGTGAATGGCTTTAAAATCATTAATCTACACACACACACACACACACACACACACACACACACACACACACACACACACACACACACACACACACACACACACACACACACACACACACACACACACACACACACACACACACTTGCCAGTACTGAGATGCATAGGTCCATTGCTCCACAGGTGTGCATTAGGTGAATGGGCCTGATGGCTGTACAAGGCTCGGCAAAGGGAATACCTTGGCATCAGGCCACATGACTATGGTCTATAGTGTAGCTCAGGGGTGTAGTCCCTGGAGTGGTCCCCACAGGTGGGTATTGTATTCACCATCCACTTATCTGGGTTACTATTGTGGGTGGCCAGTGATGTGCACTGCTTCCCATGTATGTGATTTATATTCCATAACATGGACAGTGTCTGGGTTGTGCACATGTCCCACATGCATGTTCTTTGACATGTGGAAGTGTAATTGAGGTCTCTGGGGCATCCTGTTGTGTGTACAGATTGTTATCTTCTGATGTAGCATTCCTGACCTCATTTGGGGAGACCTGGCTATGGAACTGAGGTCATGCTTGCACCTACATTGACAGCATGATACAGGTATTCAGTGGAGTTAGTGGTGTCTGTCCATACAGGGCATGTGTATAAGGCATGGTATTCCCTTTGTGGGTTACATTTGCAGACTCTACAGTTGTTGCTATCCAGTGGGGAACATAGCAAAAGGATCACTGTAAGCATTTATTTGCCTCCTATAGGGATGGAACAGGGTGCCATGTCATTTTACTTGCTGGATAACACACACTCAGTCAGGAGATGTTACACATCACAGTACTTTCTGATGTCAGTGGCACTGTTGTGGTCAACAGGCATGTAGTCCACTGCAATCACACCATGGTTACTATCTGTAAGGCAATATGCAGGAAACTACCAATATAGTGGTTGTTGCCTAGCCAAGTATGTTTGTGTATGAGACATGGGTGGAGACTGTTCTCTAAGTAATACAAGGGTTGCCTATATTGTTCACTGATCCATAATGTCACATGTAGGGCTATGGATTGTCTGCACCAGCCTCTCTGGTGTTTGACATCTGTTGTTCTTGTTAGGTGGACATTGTGACATATAGTAGGTCCTCAGTATAATAATTTAGCAAAACCCACCCCACAATGCATTCTGTTATTACTCAATCACAGCAACCTCCACACAGGATACTGATGACAGACACACACACACACACACACACACACACACACACACACACACACACACACACACACACACACACACACACACACACACACACACACACACACACACACACACACACACACACACACACACACACACACACTTGCCAGTACTGAGAATCAAACTCCTACCAAGCTATGAATTGCTGCTACAGTGTACCACATTTATCACACATGCCACAGAGCTTATTGGCTGGATAAGGTACTTCTAATGTGAGGAATATCACCATACTGGAATTGGGTGATGTAGTGGGTGAGAGATCCCAAAAATAATTTCACCCTAATCACACATTTACATTTGCCAGGGGTGAGGTTCAAACCTCTATCAAACAATCTTTACAGTCCATTATGTTACGCATTTACCACATGCACCACTGAGCTGACATAGTTTAGATTTAGCAACAGGTACTTGTAAGGTGGATGATAGCTGCAGGACTGCTAAAGTCAGGCTCTGAGATGTGTACTGGCTGTAAACGGAGCAAAAATCTTTGAGGTACACACATACATATGTACACACACAAACATTTGCACAGATGAGATTCAAACCCATATGTGTGTAGTTACTGCTACTAAATTGTTCTGCATTTATGGCACAAGCCACAGAGCTTATAGGGCTGTCCCTTGTCCAAAGGGGTATTTCAAGGTGACTGACATAAGCAGGCTTGCTAAAGTAGGGCAATGGGAGGTGTAGTGACTGAGAATGGCCTGAAAATCATTAATCTCTATACACACACACACGCACACAGACACACACACACACACACACACACACACACACACACACACACACACACACACCACACATTTACATTTTGCCAGGGTGAGGTTTGCACCACTGAGCTGACATACAATGGGAGGTGTAGTGACTGTGAATGGCCTCAAAATCTCTATACACACACACAAAGACACACCCACACCCACACACCCACACACACACACAGAGTTTCACAGTTGCCATGTCTGGGATTAAAACTCCTACCTAACTAGTATGTTACACTATAGCATTGCACAGTTATCGCATGTGCCACAGAGCTTATAGGGCTGGCCCTTGTCCAAAGGGATATTTCAAGGTGACCGACATCAGCAGGCTTGCTAAAGTAGGGCAATGGGAGGTGTAGTGACTGTGAATGGCCTCAAAATCATTAATCTCCACACCCCCCCCCACACACACACTTTCACAGTTGCCATGTCTGGGATTAGAACTCCTGCCTAACTAATATGTTACACTGTAGCATTACACAGTTATCACATGTGCTACAGAGCTTAGAGGGCTGGCCCTTGTCCAAAGGGGTATTTCAATGTGACTGACATCAGCAGGCTTGCTAAAGTAAGGCAATGGGAGGTGTAGTGACTGTGAATGGCCTCAAAATCATTAATCTCTACACACACACACACACACACACACACACACACACACACACACACACACACACACACACACAGAGTTTCACAGTTGCCATGTCTGGAATTAGAACTCCTACCTAACTAATATGTTACACTATAGCATTATACAGTTATCACACATGCCACAGAGCTTATATGTCTAGCCCTTCTCCAAAGGGGTATTTCAAGGTGACTGACATCAGCAGGGTTGCTAAAGTATGGCAATGAGAGGTGTAGTAACTGTGAATGGCCTCAAAATCATTAATCTCTACATGGACACACACACACACACAGTTTCACAGTTGCCATGTCTGGGATTAGAACTCCTACCTTACTAGTATGTTACACTATAGCATTGCACAGTTATCGCATGTGCCACAGAGCTTATAGGGCTAACCCTTGTCCAAAATGGTATTTCAAGGTGACCGACATCAGCAGGCTTACTAAAGTAGAACAATGGGAGGTGTAGTGACTGTGAATGCACTCAAAATCATTAATCTCCACACACAAACACACACACACACACACACACACACACACACACACACACACACACACACACACACACACACACTTTCACAGTTGCCATGTCTGGGATTAGAACTCCTACCTAACTAATATGTTACACTGTAGAATTACACAGTTATCACATGTGCCACAGAGCTTAGAGGGCTGGCCCTTGTCCAAAGGGGTATTTCAAGGTGACTGACATCAGCAGGCTTGCTAAAGTAAGGCAATGGGAGGTGTAGTGACTGTGAATGGCCTCAAAATCATTAATCTCTACACACACACACACACACACACACACACACACACACACACACACACACATAGTTTCACAATTGCCATGTCTGAAATTAGAACTCCTACCTAACTAATATGTTATGCTATAGCATTATACAGTTATCACACGTGCCACGGAGCTTATAGGTCTAGCCCTTCTCCAAAGGGGCATTTCAAGGTGACTGACATCAGCAGGGTTGCTAAAGTAGGGCAATGAGAGGTGTAGTGACTGTGAATGGCCTCAAAATCATTAATCTCTACACAGACACACACACACACACACACACACACACACACACACACACACACACACACACACACACACAGAGTTTCACAGCTGCCATGTCTGGGATTAGAACTCCTACCTAACTAGTATGTTACACTATAACATTACGCAGTTATTGCACACACCATGGAGATTATGGGGTTGATAATTGGCCAGAGGGTTATTTCAAGGTGACTGACATCAGCATGAGTGCTAACATGGGCTATGGGAAGTGCAGTGTGTGTGAATGGGCCATAAACCATTCCTCTGGAAACACACACACAACACTCAGTCACACACAACTCTGCATTTGACAGGACTGGGTAGACAAATGCTAGATGAATACTGATTTGTACTATCATGTTACACAGTTATCACAAGCACCACATACACTATAGGGCTGAGGGCTACCAAAAGCAAATGTATAAAGTGATTGACATTGGCGCATCATGTGATATTGGCCAATTGGATGTATGGTGGGTGGGACAAGCCTCATGATGGCAATCTATTTGTCACTGTCTGCCTCTCTTTTCCCCACATCTCTGTGTGTGTTTGTTTGACCTATTAAAGTGTGTTGGCCTTGGATATGTGTGAGTATTCCTATCCAATGTGTGTGCAAAGCATGAATGGTGTGCAATGCGATGTGTGTGCACAGACATCTGCAACTCACAGATATGTATATTCCACTGCTGTTGTCAGACATGGGCTTCATTTCTCTAAGTGTAGGAGCATGCCCAGTATGACCTTCTGTATTGAGTGTGTGAATCCATTCCAGGTAGGTTGCACTCCAGTGCAGGATTTTGTGTTCTACACCTACAGCTAGCAACCTGTTTCTGCAGGATATCTGTAGATATGTTGACAATATGCAGTCACAATGGGCAAAAGATAGTGGGATACTGTAACTATTGCTGTCTGTGCTGCTTGTGTTACATGGTTGGTGTTAGCAGAGATATTCAGACATGTACTGTTTTACACTGTGATGTATTATGTCATCAACTACTGACAGATATACTTATTTGCTCACAGTTATTTCCTGGGAAATACAAGATGAATGAAGCTGTGTCCAGTATTGTGGCTGCAGCCTACATATTCTTGCACACTCATGCCATTCTGGAGCTTAGCTGTAGACACTTGCTGATGGATCTGTGTAAATAGTCCAGCACCTTGGTACTGTGGTGGCTGAGGATCCCCTGCTTGTACATCTATTGACATAACAGAATGGCCATATCCTGCTGTGGCCATACATCTCAGCTGTACAGATTCACCCAGGTTACCCAGAGGCAGGGCTCATATATCTGGTCAGTTCCCCTTCACATTCTGGTTTATGAGAGGATTTGTAGCCACCCATTACTGGGTTTGCAGTATGGGCACACATCAGAGTTCAGACTTCACACACTCCATAGCATCTATGCTTTTACACCCCCACCACTCTGTTATTCTATCCTCTTCCTAACATTATGCAAGTGACATTGGCAAAGTATCCCTATAGTTGTTCATTTATCCCAGCGTTATTTAGGGGTTGGTCTACTATTCATGCAGTAGGACATGATGGGCATGCTACTGGGACTGGTTGACATGGCCTTGCATTTGTGTTCTGTGGACTGTGTTATGTTGTTAGTTGGGACCCCATGAGATAACATACATTGGCAGTATGGGTGAGGCACAGGCATTTGACAGAGGACTGTAGGGCATTTGGTAGTGATGCAGGCCATCTGTAGCAGGCCAGTGTATTCTGTCACTCCTACAGTCCCAGGCTGTGAGTCACTGGATTCCCCTGGGGTGACAGAGTACGTGTGCGAGGTGTTAATGGCAATAGTTCCTGTCCATATTAAGCCATTGGTCTGGATGCTGGCAGGGTGCTGCTTACAGCTAGGGACACACCTGCATAGGATACCTCTTCAGCATGCTGCATTTTGTAGGTATTCCCATACAGAAGTAGGGGTCATATTGTACTCATTCCCAACAGCAAGGATATGACCTGTGATAAACCTGTGGATGATGGTGGGGTGAGCTGAGTGCATGTGTGATATGGAGGCTTCTTGCAGCTGACTCACATATATAACTGGGGCATTCCACTTATGCTGCCTTGTGCAGGGACATAGGCAGTCTCTCATTACTTCATAACTGTGCCTTTTGTGATCTGTCAGTGATTGAACAGAATACATCAGTATTCTATACTACACGGACAACTAATGTGCTGCTAACCTGTATGTACAATTCCAAAGGTGTGTGCAGTTGACAATTACATTTTATATACTCTGTCTAGAGTATTTCCACCTGTGAACTGTGTGTATGTTTGGGCCCACATTTATGGCATGTCCATCTTTCAGATGGTGGCAGATATTGACAGCTGAACAATGAGTATGGATGACTGCTGAACTGAGTCTTGCTGGGATGCATTGTGGTTGGCACTGCAGTTGTCAAAACATGGCTCTGTCATCAACAGTACTGGCCATAGGCCACCGGGACACAACCTTCCATGCCTACATGCTGACAACTTCCACACAATGTACAACACACAACAACCTAACACACAGAGCCCTGCATACTGTACACATGCAACAATCTATCCTGTAAATTGGGCCAGCTCAGGTAATCTGTGCTTCACTGTTATTAACCCCACTCGTACATGTTACTGCATTTCTACATATGATTGTGGGGGGGTGACACACCTGACAACTGTAAACATTTGCTATGACTGTACTGGTATTTCAGGTATTCTGTTGACTTCCATTTCGTTTTGTATTCTGACCTATCATGCAGACTAGAGGCATATCAGTAGAGTACAGATCTTAGGTTTTATTGACTTACATTTCACTTTCAGACTTCATACCCTGCAGAACTAACATACAACTGCCTGACCTGTTGTACTCTGTCTGTGCAGGTCTGGAGGGGGACTGTTATCCATTGCCATTAACTGGAGGCCTTAGCACACCCTTTCTTTATGGTCTTCTACACCTGTCCTGCTGGCTGAGGCTGTTGTTGGGTATGTGAACCTCACTGACATGCATGTCTGTATCCTATGGACACACATTTGGGCTACCACATGTACTGCAGTGGGATTTGTCATCTTGTCTCCTTTGTTGACACCAGTATTTGTTATGGATTTCATGCTGCCCATATAGGTGTCCACTATCTGTTGCCATCCAGTTCAGCCACCTGATTCCCTTGCATGCTCACATCCTTACCATAGCTACAACTAGCAGAACATACTACACCATTCAGCAATTGATAGGAAGAGTGAGTTACTTGTGGCTGTGCCAGTATCGAGGATGGTGCTGGAGGGTTGACTATGTTGGATGCACATAGTACACCCCCTATACTTGGTAAGCACAGGTAGTGTCATGTTTGGCATCCCTTTTACTGTATGTGCGAGTCAGAGATAGGTGTCATTCCCTGGGTTCCTACCATGTCAGTGTATGTGCTATGCATTGCCTCTTTGCCAAAGCCTGGGCATACTGGGCACACCTCCTTCTGCCTACATGGGCAGGCTCAGGTTGTTCCTCCTCTGAGTCACTCTGTGCCTGTGCTGGCCTTGGCAATGGTGGGGGGCTGTGTGGCCCTGCCCCATGCTGTTCCTGCTGCAGCTGTTTCCACAGGATCATATTGTGCAGCATGGCACATACAATGAAAATTTCTGTACATGTAGCTGGAGAGTACTGGAAGGCTCCACCAGATATGTCCAGGCATGGGAACCGTGACTTGAGCATCCCAAACACATGCTCTATTATGATTCTCGTCTGTGCATGTGCCTCATTATGAAGTTCTTGTTCTGTTGTGTGTGCATTTCTTATGGGTATCATCAGCCATGACTCCAGTGCATAACCAGCATCCTCCACTAGGTGGCCATATGGGATGTCCCCACTGGCAACTCTCTGGTACAGCTATGTCATATGCCAGATGTGGGAGTCATGATAGCTTCCAGGCCTGCCAGCACACACATTCATTATAATGGCCTGGGCATCACAAACAACATGGCAGTTGATGGAGGGTAAGCCATTGTTTATGTAGACCCTACCCCACTTACCAGGTGGTGCATTGATGTGTATGTGCATGCAGTCTATAGCACCCACTACCTCAGGGTATTTTGCTATTTGATGAAAGAGCCGCATATTTCTGGTCAACGCCTCATGGGTGTTGAGGAAATATATGTGCTCACTAGCATGTGCTGACCTGGCATCCAGGAACTGGTGGAGTACCCTGGATGCTGATGCCTCCCCACGATATCCCCAGTTGGCCTTTGGAAGGTACCTGTGGCTAGTATTCTTAGTCCTATACATACCTTGGTATCCACTGGGATGGATTCCCCTCTGTTGGTTCTGTGTGTGAGGTGTGGCTGGCACAGCTCAACAATTTGCTGTAGGATGTCCCTGTCCACCCTATGGCTCTCCACTATCTCCAGCTCAAGTAGCCCCTGGCAGGTTACTCTGTACACTCGTCTCCTTCTCCTCACTGTGGGTTGGTCATCAGCATTCTCATCCTCACTACCCTCAGCCTCTTCCACATATTGATGTATGAGAGCGACAGCAGCCCCTATCATTTTGTAGGTTTTGTCAGGTAAAATTTCCCCATCTGTGTACACTGGTGGTGTAGATTTTGTGGGAAAAAAACAGAGTAAAAGGTGTTTGCATAGTTTATAGTAGTGTGCTGGGATGCTGCCTGTGTAATTGGCTGATTCTGATACATTTCACCTACCAGCTATGCTAGTTCTCATTGATTGCCTTCCTACTGCTGTTTTCCCTTCCCATTGCCTTCCCGTTTGAGCCCCGAGGCGTGTCACACATACTCAGTGCTCACATGTGAACAGAGCTGCTATTTCCTGTTTTTTTTTGTTTTTGCGTGGCACACACACCTATTTAGGCAATGTAAACACTTCTAGGCAGCCTCAGACACAACCCCCTTCCTTAGCTGTGCTTAGCTAAGGGCAAACACGAGCCACAGAGCTCCAATAAGCATACAGTATGCATGATACTCCCCCTTATGAAGTTATTTACCTCTTAGGCTTGTACCATGGTGTTGCTGTACTTACACAGTTGGGTGCTAGCTAACACTGAGGGGAAATCTGTGATTCACTATCAATCCCCTCATTTGCATAAAACTAATGCATGGTTACAAGACTGACACTCAGCCTTCCCCCTTAGCAACTACTATTCCATGGTATTGATGTCTTCTGCATGCCATTGACTATTATGGCAGAATGCTGATTTTGGTTTAAAAGCTTATTTCCAACTTTTTTCAGGCCGATCCCATTTGCACACTGCTGCCCTATGCTTAAACAGCTGAAATCGGCCAAAAAAAAAGTTATTTTTTATAATTTTGCAACTATTTCCCATGCCAGTGGTTATATATTTGGCCATTGGCATGCCTACTACATTGAATACATGCTTATTTTTGGAGCTGTCATGCCTCCATTTTGTAATTTTCAGAAATGTATTCAGTTAGTAGCCGAATACATTTCTGCAGGTTACACTATTCCTGCACAGACGCCTGCCTGCTTCCTGGATCGCTAATTCACCTCATTTGCATAGTTTTCACCTGCAAATGGGGTAATTAGCATACAGGAGCTGTGTCCATGTAGGAAAAGTGTAGGAGCACTTGTGCATGTCCTGGGAGCTCATTCCTGGATCACTCGGCCATATTGCATGCAGCAGCTCTTGCACTATTCCTGCACACCATGCAGAGCTCGCTGAATCCTGGGGATTGTTTTTCTTTTCATTAAATGGTATAACTCTGATGGCATTAAAATGAATGACTTAATCTGAATATTACCTAGAAGCTGCATAATCTTGGTTACACAAGTGCAGATCATTATGTGTAATGTTGTTATTGAACCAATGTAGCTAGATAGCACATGCATATAAGTAATGAGCATGTGCGAGTACAGTAATATTTTGTACAGTCAGCCAGAATGAATGCAGCATGAATGGAGATGCATATGCAAGTGTGCTTGAAGTAATGTGTAAATCAGTTAGCTTAAATACAGCTTCTAATTAGAGATCCTGACAATGTTTATCTACAATTAATATCTTGAACCCATACACCACTTCACTGTCTCTTTTGAATGCATGAGACAAGCAACATGGTGCCAGAATGGGATCCGATGTTGAAGCAGCACACAAGTCATGAGGCACGCAGTTAAAAGTGGATAAATATACCAGAGCCAACTCGCAAACAGGTCAGTGGTTATTCAGAGGTACTTAAATTCATTTAAATGATTTTTCAGTCACCAAATGTGAGGCGAAACATTAAAAAAATTCAGAATAATTACAGAGATAAACAAAATGTCCAAAACTGAGACATACTGATAAAAGTATTTGAAATAAATATGAACGTGTTTGAAATAACTTCGAAAATGTTTAAGATGTACGAAAAGGCTAAAGCGACTACATTTTTTTGCAATGTACTACTTTTTCACATTAACTAAAGCTATTTGAAGTGTTCAAAGTTTCTGGAATGTTCACAGTGTTTGCAGTGTCAAAGTGAAGCCTTTTCAAAGGGATTGTGGTACATTTGTGCATACTTACAAGTATATAGTCTATGCTTATGTTTAAACATATTTTGTTGTGATGGCAGAGAGATTTCGCAGACCTGAACCGCTGGTGTTTGATAACAATATTGCTGAGAATTGGAGAGTGTTTGAACAAGACTATATTTTCATACAGGCTGCTTTTCTGATAAAGACGCATGTACAAAGGCATTCATATATCTTAATTTAGGAGGCTTGGAAGCCATTGAGGGAACGTTTATTTTATTTCTGTATGCATCTGGCATGTATGCAGGGGAGGGGGAAAACTGATATATTGTGATATAGGCTGAAACATGGGAAGACCTTGAGTGCTTAAAAAGTAAATTTAGAGAAATGTGTAACCCTCAAATTAATATTATGATGGAAAGGCACATATTTTACACAAGAAATCAAAAGCCTTGTGAAACTAAAGTTGCATACATAACTGACTTGAGAGATAAAGCAAAAACGTACAGATCTGGTGATTTGCGAGATGAGTTGATGAATGACAGACTTGTGTGTGATGTTAATGATGCAGTGAGAAAGAGTTTGCATCAGGATTGTGATTTAATATTGAGCAAAGCCATAGAGATTTCTCAAATATACAAGCTTACAGAAAAGCACACAAATATGCTTACAAATGAGAAAAGCATGGATACAGTGTCTACTAGTGCGAATGTTGATAGTGTGAGGCACAAAGCTAAGATGAGTAAAAGATATAAGCTGAAGAATGTGACAGAACCCAATTTCAACCATAAACTGAATGGGGCAGCTACAAGTAATCTTATTGTCAACTGTCGTAATTGCGGGGGCAACCATGTACCTAAACGAGAAAAGTGTTTAACGTTTGATCAGCAATGTCACAAATGTAAAAAGTGGAATAATTTCAAAAGGCTTTACAAGTCTAAAGTGGCACATACTTTTAATAAGACATCATCCAAAGAAGCAAGTAGATCAGTTAGAAAGCCTTGAGCAAACTTTTTATGTTGATGGTGTCTCCATGATTGATGAAACAATTAATACAGTGAACTATCAGCCAACTGGTAATCTGGCAGCAAAGAGTGAATTATTTTGTACTGTTTGACTTAATGGGAAACCTGCAATGCTTAAAGTAGATACTGGATCCAAGTGCAATGTTATAGCAGCACAAATATTTGCCAAGGTAAAAGCTGGTGAAAAACTTGATTCAGCAAAGTGGGCAAAACGTGTTGCTAATGGTAGTGAAAGGATCCCAACTGATGGCGCAGTAGTTCTCACATGCCATTCTGCTGGGAACGGCTATGACTTGCAGTTTTACTATTTGAAATTTGAAAAAAAAAATTCACCCATTTTGAGATATTATGATTATTATGATGTTCGCACAACCTGTAACTGCTTAATGCGATGCTTCAAAGTATGGTCTTGGTGCAGAATGTATTTGAATACCAGTAGCCTTTTAATTCAGAATGTTAACCCAAACTGAGAGTAGTATGCACAAATTGAAAAAAGTTTTTAGCAGTAGTGTTTGCATGTTCAAATGATCACTAACCTCTAACAACAATGTGAAAAAAGCAATACATTCAGCCCCAGCATGTTTGCGGTTTACCAAATGAGAGGTGAGGCCTAGGGAAAAAGCGCCAAATGATATATGAAAGCAAGGACAACTTACATGAACAAGATAAAATTGCAGTAAAGCACACACAATAATAAAAGCTCCAATAAGTACAGAGAGGTAGATGCAATAATAAAATATAATATAAGTACAGAGTATATACAATAATAAAATAAAACATAACTAAAAAGTGGTAGATTGCAAACTATATATATATATATATATACATATATATATATATATATATATATATATATATACACACACACACACACACACACTACACACACACACACACACACACACACACACACACACACACACACATCGGTAGGGAGTAAGGTAAAGAGAGTGGTTTAAGAGAAAATGTGATAGAAGATGCAGTACTGGTTTGTTGGGAAGGTGAAGGGTTTTTTTGTTTGTGCAGGAGTATTGAGATAAGGGTAGACGTGGATCAGAGATGGGGCTTGAGGTAGTTGTGGAGGTGGGATTTGTTAACAGTTTGATTATGCTGTTTATAAAGTGTGAGTTAAATAGGTTGGCTATCTCTGAGGTGTTTTGTCAGGGTATGGTGATGGAGTTTGTTTAGAGCCCGGTGTAAGCAGGTTCGAGATGCGTTTCCAAAATTGTTTTGGGTTGTTTTTGTGGTGTGGCAATTGATTGCAAAAGTGTGTTTTTTTTTAAATTCACTATTTTTTTTGCTTTATTTTATAGCTGTTTATATTTGATTAGGTTGGCATCAGATTTGTTATTGTGCCATTTCTTCCATACTTTATCTCTATCTTGTAGAAGTTGTTTGGTATTTTTTTATTAGCCAGGGAGCATGGGTAGTTTTTATTCTTTTGGTGAGGGGAGCTAGGCTGTCCAGAGTGTTTAGAAATATATTGTTGAAGTATTCGAGGGCATCTTCTAGTGGTAGTGTTTTAAGTGGGTTCTAGTTAGTGTGTTTTAGGATTTCGTTAAACTTTTGCTGGTCAAAGTTTTTAATATTTCTGGTAGTTTTGTATTTGTGGGTGTTTGTAGTTTGTGGTGTAGATCTACATATGAATATGAGTAGGTGGTCACTAAGAGTATTGGATAGAGTGTGGGGAGTAGAGTATTTGTCTGGATTAGAAACAAGTATCCAGTCAAGAGCTGCATCTAGGGTTTTGATGTTATGCATATGGGTGGCACTGGTAACAAGCTGGGTATAACCATAGAGGTTTATATTATTAGCAGGGGAGTGAATCATCAGATCCTGCCAGTTAATGTTGATATCTCCCATAATTAAGTCTCATTACTGATGTTTTCTGATATCCAAGAGAGGATATATTCCATAGTTTGGTTGTTTTGCCCAGGGGGCATATATAGACCAACAATGCATAGTTGTTTTGTTTTGTTAATTTGTAGGGTTCCGATTAGAATTTCAGCATTGTTAAAAGTTAGTATTTCTTTAGGGAAATGTGAGAGTGTCATGGTGTTGGGATAGATTAAGGCTACCCTGCCAACTTTTTTTGTTGGTTCTGCCTCTTCTGAGTATATTATAGCCTGGAGGTGTTATTTCACTATCATGGACATGAGTTTTAGCCACGTTTCGGTGATTACTGGGATATCTGGGGTGTACTGACTTAACCAAGCATGAAAATATGTGTTTTTTTACAGATACTACACATGTTTAGGGTTGATAGAAGAATATTTTAGTGTTTCAGCTGTTAGCAGAGGAAGCTGTAGTTGGGGGCCCTGGGTTGGAGTGGATGTCACCACACAGAGATAGTGTGTGTTGTTTGGAGAGGTAATGTTTGAGGAATTGGGTAGATTTATTGTTGCTGACTATTATGTAGAAGGTAGGTTTACTAGTGATTGTGCCTGGAAGGATTTTTAATTTTGAGAGATACATAAAGTGATATTGAATTAGTCTGTCTGATATGTTGCTAAAGCTTTTTGTGAGGTTGTCATGATGTAGAGGAAGAGTATAATGTGTAATTGTTGCAGGGTTTGGGAATGGTTTGGGGAGGTGATGTAGATAGGAGACTGATGTACTATAGAATCACTAGTAAACATACCTTCTACATAATAGTCAGCAACAATAAATCTACCCAATTTCTCAAACATTACCTCTCCAAACAACAGAAGCAGGGTAGGGAGAAGGTAGCACAATTTTAGTGACATGGTGTAGTTTGGGTTCTAGAAGGTAGGGGTTATGGACTGGGCAGTAGAGTGCAGATTGTGAAACTTTAAGGTGGAGCTAGTGTAATAATGGGTGGGGTTGTAGTGTAGATTGGATGTATGGAGGCAGGCATGTTTGTAATGGACAACAGGCTTTAGGCCTGTTAGGTAACATTAGTTAGTATTAGTAGACTCTTAATCAATTTGCTTTGAAATTGTTCGTCTTCCTAACTTAATGTCCAGCACTGTCATTACAAAATTGAAGAGACATTTTTTTGTGCATGGTAGTCCACATAAAGTTGTATCTGATTATGGTATGCAGTTTACCAGTCAGCAGTTCAAGAAATTTGCTGAGTCTTGGGACTTTGTCCATGTCACTAGTAATCCTGAGTACCCACAATCCAACGGATTAGCTGAGCGTGCAGTCCAAAGTGCGAAATGTTTGTCAGAGAAATCTCAGAAAGATGGTACCAAATTTTTCCTTAACCTACTCAGTCTCAGAAACCCTGAGATAACTTGCTTGGTTCACCTGCTCAAGGATAGATAGATGTCAGATGAGAACAACCTTACCAATCAGTAAACAACTATTTGGTTCCCACTGCAAAGAACAACAGATTGATCAAAACCCAACTTTTGACGAAACGTCAGTCACAAAAGTCGTACTATGATAAATTTAGCAAACCTGTTAGACAACTAAGACAAGGAGAAATTGTAAGGATGCAACAACCAAGGGTTACGACCAAGTGGGTATTATCAAAAATGTTCATGAGGAACCAAGATCATATATTGTTCAGTCACAGGGAATGGAATTTAGAAGAAACCAAAGACATATTCTTCCAGTTTCTGAACCAGTGATGCAGTAGATTGCCTGTGCCAAAGACTCTGTTTCTCAGAGTGACCTTACACTTGTTTTGTTCCCATTTCATAGAAAAGTGTATTTTCCTCAAATAAACCTGCTGTTATCCCTGAAGTTCCTATTGAGTAGAATTCTCCAGAGACTATCCCTGTTGCTAAACCCAGTCAAAGATTTTATTCAACCAGATCAGGTAGAATTTCCAGACCCAATCCAAAATACACAGTGACTTAGATTTGAGTTTGATTTGTTATTAATATTGAAATGTTATCTAGCATATACATTGTCTTATTCTCCTATTGCATGTCATACAAATCAAAGAAGGAGGATGTAGATCATTATGTGTAATGTTCCTATTGAGCCACTGTAATTAGATAGCATGTGCATATAAGTACTGAGCGCGTGTGAGAACAGTGCCATTTTGTACAGTCAGCCAGATTGAATGCAGGCATGAATAGAGATGCACATGCGACTGTGTTTGAAGTAATGTGAGAATCAGTTAGCTTAAATATAAGTTCTAATTACAGTTCCTGACAATGTTTATGCACAATAAATATCTTGATTAATTTTCCCTTTGAATGCATGAGACAAGCAAAATACAATTTAATTTAATTGAATCTTAATGCAATTTTATTTAACTAAAATCACACACTGCCTACTTTCATGATAGCTGAGATTAACATTTTTGCAAGGGAAAGCTTTTTTCCATGAGCTTTAAAAAGACTAGTATGATACACCTTCTAATAAGTTTTCGATCACACTTTTCTTAACTTTTGTCTCCTCCCATCTTGTTTGCTATTGCTGTTTTGACTGGCTCATGCTTGCTCACTCCATCCTGTTTAGATTCTCATCCATCTGTAACTCAAATCATGATAGGATTTTTTTCTTTCTTAACTTTCTTTCTCTACTCTGTATGACTGTGCATAAATAGGCAGAAGTGAGAAAGTCAGTCTTACTACAAGTTTGAGGACTCCTCTTCTTTTTTTCCCTAAACAAAATCTCCTTAGTAATTTTTTTCAGTTTGCAGTCTCATGTGGTCACAGCTCTGTTGACATTGTGGCAATGAGCTGATGATACAATGGCCACATATGGCCAATCAAGCAACTACAAAAAAAATGTAAAAAAAAAAAAGGGGTCACTTGCCACTCTACTGTTTTGGTGCAAAATTCTGAATTTTCTAGCAAATACCAGACAGCTCAGATGTAAGTATATGCAACTAGGAAATAATTAAAAACAATGTCTTGCACTACCTGATTCTGAATACTCCCCAACGTGTTCTTCTGTAATCAGTGCTGTGACAGTGTACTTTGCGTGGAGGTGTCTCAATGAGTGATTGGGGAGGTAATATCAAATTAGAGGTGTAACTCTACTGTAAGTTAATTTCTGTAGTTTTGCTGGTGCAAACTAAACATTAATGCCGGTTAACATTCATGCTTTGATGTTTGAAATGAACTATAGTAAGTGCAGGGATATCTCTTGCAAACAATTTCTGTTCTTTTTGTAAAGAAAGCCTATAGGTCACCTGATGACCAGACTAGTGTGAGGTTGATGAACCTTTTAGGCTTATGCCTTATACCAGGGTCACTTATGCAAGGGTAATGCAAGTTCAGCAGTACACCTGCTTGTAAGGGTTAAGAGGTATCGCTTCCATGTAGGCATTCTGCAGTATTGTTCTGATTCTTTAAAATTAACCCTAAATGGTGACATAAATAAAATATTTGCAGAGTACCTCCATATGTTTTGAGAATACAATCCGCAGATCAACACAGGTCTAGCGTTAAGGTTATGTTTAAGAGTTAATAGTGAGTTTAGGAATTAGGGTTCTGGAATTATATTTAGGCAATGTTTTATGCTGGAATTTCATATTATGAGTTAAGACTTAAGAGTCTGACGCTACATTTAAGGCTGTGCATACTTCATACGAGTCTTACATCTGGTATATTAGCAAATCAGATTTTCAATAACTTGAAAAACTGTGTGCCTGGCAACTAATGATCTCTATGTGTTATATACAGCTGTCATTTAGCACCCCCCCCCAAAAAAAAAGCATATTGTGTGATTACAGGCTAATATCTTGGTACATTTTATCAGATAAGACCAAATGTGGGGCAACATGTGAATCAACAGTGGTTTTCTAAAAGTCAGCCAGCCTCTTATAAGCTTGAAAATCAACGTAAGCTAAAGGTGAAATGTGAATACTTCAGGCAATTCAAGTAACTAAATTAGTTGTTTATTCAGATATTTCTTATTTAAATCTATTTCATAATGCTGTTCTGACTTAGAAATGTATTTTTAGTTTTACATTTGATTGCAAACAAATTCTTCAGAGCTCTGTAATGTTCCTTTCCTTTAACACTTGATGATGTCATATGTGTAAAGGGTTCATGCCAAAGCAGTTAATTTATCCAGTCATCCAATAAACAAACAAATAAAAATGTGCTACGTGGTGTGACCCCTTGATACAAAAGTATCTGGGGCTGTTTTACATTAATGTGTCATGGTGCTGAACTTTAATGCAACTTTTGAACCAAACTCTCAGATGAGACACACAGGTATGAAAGAACCAATACTTACAATGGAAAAACAATGGATCAATGGTTAACTTTTTCTATGAAATTTTATATTGTTACTAGCTGAAATGTCTCTGTTTAGATTTAGGGATATAACACTGTGTTCTGGATAACAAAATTCTTTAAAAAATACACGTGGAAAAATTGGTTTGATGTTTGTAGCTATCCACATTTCAGGACCCCTACACACCTAAAATGATATAATTTGCTGGTGATAACATATACAGTGTTCCCTCAATAAGCCTGGCATATCAATCCATGTATGTAGAAATGTGCTGTCAACATTTCAAAATGGTTTGTCTATAATAATACATGATAATGGGTCTACTATGAAACATGATGAAAGGACAAAAAAATGCTCGAAATTAAAAAGGGAAAAAAATCATTTTTACTTTTTTTTCAGGGGGCAAGTTCCTATATCCCCTGAACTTGTATATATACCAACTCCATTGTTTTACCAACTTGAAGGGAAACACCTCTCAAAACAGGTTAATATTGCAGGTAAACACCTGGAAACCACACTGGCAATAATTTGCTATGACAAACAGCATTTGCTTTTCTTTCCATTCTTTGTGCTGCTGACGCTCAAGGAATTTCACCTCAAGCATGTAGGGGAGCTGCCTGACAATATTGTGGGGTAACCAGAACATCACCCTGTAAATAATAAAGTAATTGTAAACCAGCCAAATCAGAATTGCAGCCATGGGTAAAGTATGTTCCAGTCCCTGGCTTTGACATCTATTTTCTTTATGAAAAATAAAAAGTTACAGAAAATTCCAGTAGACGTGGAAATGAGTTTAGACACCCCAAAACTGAAACAGATGGAACTAATATCTCAAAAATTACTTCCAGTGCAGCTCGCAAAGCTTCAAGAAGATGAGTACTAAAGTTAATAAATTACTTGTTCTCTACAAAAAATTAGATCTGTTTTGGTTCTCTACAACTAAGTAAAAAAAATTTAAAACTCTCTGTAATGACAGAAGCACATTCATTTCTTAGTGACCAGAAATAGTTAATGTTGATGTGCACTGCAGATGTCCCATCTTTGAGGTATTTTAAAACTATATATATAACTTTTGCATAATTTTCAAGAATTCTTACCAGAAAAAAATGTTTTTCTAATGCAAATGTAAACAGTAAAGGTATTTTGAAATCAAAACATTAGTATCACTGTAATGTATATTTTATTAGTTCAGAATCTCACTGAGAAACATGCTATACACATTTTGTTCAAGTACCAAATAGACCACAAAACAGCCCTGATCTATCCTTCTAAAATGTTCATTTTTATCATGGAATTATATGGTGTAGAGTAAAAAATTCGGATTAAATAGTTCTAGGTAAATAAGTCTGAGTACCAAAAAAAAAAACACCAAAGGACATGGTATCTCTGGCACATGAAGTATTCCTGTAATTTGTATATAAAAACAGCAAGATGTTCATTAACAGTACTAGAAAAACAAAATAATTAATGCATGCACTGTAGTGTACCATAGTAAACAGAAAAAAATCATCATAAAAGGTTCCAGAAAGTCATGCTTTGAAGACACAAAAATTGAAAGTTTATTTTATTAAACACCACCTAAAACACTGCTGGTTCTCCCCACCCACTCACAGCTCATCACCAGCTGCTCCAGGGGGGGGGGGGTCCTATTACGTTATCATATTGCTGAAACTTCGAAACTGTAAAGATCGAACACAGTTAATCGAAGTTTCAGCAATTCGATCTAAAAAAAAAAAAAGATCAACAGTTAAATAACTGTTGTAAGCGGGGAGGGCAAGCCACCCTGCACCCCCCATACCCCAGGTCTTTAAATATACCAACTCCTAGATTGCACTACAGTGCAGTAAGGGGAAATATTCTCTTTCCGCACTATAGTGCAATCTCGGAGTTGGTATATTTAAAGAGCAGGGGGGGTATGGGGGTGCAGGGAGGCTTGCCTCCCTGCTTACAACAGTTGATTTATGTTTTTTGTTTTTATTTTTTTTTACATATTTGAAATTATGAAACATCGAACATACAAGCTCGATCTTGTAGCTTTCGATGTTTCATGATTTCGATAACGTAATAAGAACCCGCTCCAGGTTGCCTTCCTCAATCTGTAGGCACAGAAGCCAACTTTCACCCTGGACATAAGCTGATACTTGGTGCTGGGAGGAGACTGATGCTTCCCATTGCAGAAGATAATTTTTTCTTTTATGATCTAGCCCAGTCCTGAAACATGCAAGTGGCATGCAATGGCACTACTTTTAGACTGTCCTATGGAGTTGGGTCCACTAATCAAACCTAGGTCTCATGGGCTTCAGTCAGTGCTCTATCCCTCTGCACCACAGAGCCACCCTTAACGTCTTTAAAGTTTATTTTGCACCATTTCTAAAATACAACACTCAAAAGTTCCAACAATTTCTGCACATTTTACAATTTTTGAGCACTGCAGGGCTCAGAAACCTGTTTCAAGTGAAATGCTACAAACATGAAAGATAAGTAACTTCTGTGAATTATACATTTTTGAAGCCACATGTTTTATATGTATATATATGTATATGGGTCCCCTGCTCAAACTTCCAAAAGGCCGACTTTCATATGGCCGAGACCATATGATCAACTTAGTTCGAATGTTCAGAACGGACAGCTTCCTATAGCACAGAATGGGAAAATTTCCATTTTCTGCACTGTAGTGCAATCTCGGAGTTGGTATATTTAAATAGCAGGGGGTGTGGATGGCACAGTCCCCCACAGGGGGTGCAAGGGGCTTGCTCTCCTGCTAGCAATGTGCAGGTAGGTTTTTGTTTTTTACATTGGAGAAAGTGAGAGAAGTTTAGCAACAAGGCTAAAAGAGCATATACTCAACAACAAAAAAGGCAGTGAATATACCCCAGTTGCTATGTACATCTTAGAAAAACATGGATGGAACCCCGGAGGGTTACAGGAAACGGTGTTGGATCAGGTTTTAAAGGGTGATTTAAAAATTATAGATATAAAAAAGCAATTGAGACAAAAGGAATTAGTATTTATTTTTAAATTTAATACTCTGAGCCCTACGGGACTCAATTAAGAGTGCAATTGGAAATGTTTCCTGTAGTGATGTATCTTTAAAAATTTTAAAAATGTTAATTGATGTTTTAATTAATGGAATATTTAAAGGGTGATGTTTTACAAGTGTGTTATAATTTGTAAAAGGCTTGTAAAACCCAAGGCACTGCTGTTTCTTGCGTGTGTATTTTATTAAATTGTCTTTTTGGAGTTTCACTGGCTCTTTTTTTGTGTGTGGTGGAAAGGTTGTTCTTTTTTGGGGGTTTTTTTTTGTACATGTTTGAAATTTCAAAAGTCGAACATATGGTCTCGGCCATATGGGTTTCAGCTTTTTGACATTTCGATCATGTATAGTAGACCCATATATATATATATATATATATATATATATATATATATATATTTGTTGTTGTTGTGTCTTTCGGCTTTTCCCTGTTAGGGGTCGCCACAGAGGAACTCTGGTCTGCTAATGATTGGCAGTAGATTTTTACGTGCTGAGTTGCCGGCCCTAACGCACAACCTTCAATGAAGGTATGCCCATTCACACATGTCTCCACACAGAAGATGCTCTAGCTGAGAATCGAACAGGACAACATCTTACTGTGAGGTGACAATGCTACCACACACACACACACACACACACACACACTAAACACACACACACACATATATATATATATATATATATATATAATATATATATATATATATATATATATATATATATATATATACATTTTATTTCCAAAATACTGTGCTCCTAAGTTTGACATCCTTTACTTTTATAGACAAAACACTCATCAAAAATTCCCTAGTAAAACTGGAAATTGTTTACTTTAGGACAAACTACTGTAATTTACTCAGGTGAGTGGTGGTGACTTTAATGACTTCCTGATAGGGCTGTCAATTGAGTGTTGGGGCTGGTACGATTTTTAAATGTTTTTCTAATTTTCATAGTTTTATAGTTTCATAGTATAGTACTAGGCTATCTGCCCTGGGGCATTTGTAAGCCTAGCCATAGTGATGTGGCTTTTGCCACCCCATGAAATGGTACAAAAATGTACAGAATAAATCTAGAATACTGTGCCTCTATCTAGTAGTGACACAATGAAGGTCCCCTTATATAATATAATTAGTTTACTGTGCCCCTGTCTAGCAGTGACACAGATGTGACCCCTGGGGTAAACTTATAATCTCCCATCCACTCATCAAGATTTCTCTTGAAGAGAGTCAGTGAGGGGCTCTGCCTAATACAAACTGGGATCCTGTTCCAAAGCATGGGAAGCCTCTGGGTTATGAATCTATCCCTCCAGCATGTCCTATTCATACTTGTGAGGAGGTTTAAGTCTTTAGCTCTCGTAGTCCTGATGGATTTGGATTTTTGGAGGTGGAGCATGTCCATCAGATCCTGATTGGACATGGCCTTGTACGTCAGGCAGAGATCACCTCTGAGCAGGCGGTATGCTACTGAATAGAGCTGAAGTTTCTTTAGTCTGGCGGAATAAGACATATGTTGGAGACCCTTGATCCTTTTGGTGAGGTACGTTTGTGGTCTCTCCAGCTGTTGCAAGTGCCGGGTGAGGTACATACCAAATGGGGCATTGTACTCAATCATGGGTTTGATGAGGGAGGAATATAGGGGTACAATGACATCCTTGGATCTGGATGTGAATCCCTTCATGATGAGGTGTGCAAGGTAGAATGTTTTTCTAACCACTTTGGCAACGTGAGTGTCAAATGAGAGGTCACTGTCTACTTGGGTCCCTAGGTCTCTGATTACTTTTTCCATACTCAGTGGGTTGCTGTCTATGTGATAATTTGTGGGTACTTTGTTTTTTCCAAAAGGGATGACTATACATTTTTTGGCATTTAGTTTAAGGCCGTGATTACGGCACCAGTTGTCCGTTTCAGTGAGGCCTTTTTGTAGGATGTGTGTGTCTGCTGGTGTATCGACTATGGCACCTAGTTTGCAGTCATCTGCGAACTTTGTCAGCCACAGCCCTCCCATGTTTGCTTTAACATCTGAGAAATAAATGCCGAACAAGAGGGGTCCCAGGACAGATCCCTGTGGGACACCACTTGTGACTGGCTTTGAGTCTGACATTGCTCCAGCGATTTTAACTTTATGGGTTCTGTCCTTTAGCCAGTTTGCAGCCCATCTGGTGACATAAGGGTTTACTTTTAAGCTGTTTAGCTTATCTATGATGCCTGAGTGGGGTATTGTGTCAGAGGCCTTAGCCAAGTCCAGGTATGCTGTATGGACTGCTTTGCCCTCATCAATGGCTCTAGTGACTGTTTCGAAAAAGTCAACCAGGTTTAAAAGGCAGGATCTGCCCTTTACAAAGCCGAACTGGGTGGGGTCAAGTGTCTGTAGGTCCCCTATGTCTCTGTTTATGAGTTCCATAATGATTCTTTCCATAGCTTTGCAGACCAGGCTAGTTAAGCTTATGGTGTGGTAGTTTCCAGGGTCTGTAGAGGCACCCCTTGTGGAGTGGGACCACTGTTGCTGTACGCCAGTGTTCAGGTACATATCCCGAAGTAAGGCTAAGGTTAAATAGCATTTTTATGTGTGGGTTCAGCTCCTCTTGGAGTTCATGTAACACGCACCCCGGGATACCGTCAGGTCCCATTGATGCTGTGTTTTTTGCTTTGTTTAGGGCGGTTCTCACTTGGACATCTGAGATGACAGGGAGATTACATTCAGCTGGGATAAGTATTTCTTCTTTTGGGGGTGAAGGAGGCGAGAAATTTGCACTGAACCTGTCAGCCAGAATGTTAGCAATATCTGTGGGTTCAGTGTATTTTTTGTTGTTGTGAACCAACTCTGAGTATATCTGAGGGTTTCTGCCCAGGTTTCTAACATAGCTGAAGAAGGCTTTGTGGTTATCTTTAGTGTCCTTAGCGATTTTTCTCTCAAAGTTTGCCTTGGATGTTTTTATGAGAGAACGTAGTTTTCTGCTAATGTTGATCAGAGATGTCTTCCCTTCATGGGATTTCGCTCTGATGTGCAGTAGCTTCCTTCTTTTGTTATACAATTTGTTTATGGCTGAGGTCCACCAGACAGGATGCTTACATTTGGTGGAGAGGGACTTGGATTTGTTTGGGATTGCATGATCCATGCATTCTTGGAGATGTCCACAGAAAGCATTTGTGAAGGATTCGGCATTGTGGGATGTGGTATCCACTGGCACAGTGGGCTTAAAGGATACCATCTCAGTCTTAAGAAGAGTGAAGTCTGCTTTTGAGAAGTTTTTCACTGTGGTCTTTTGTGCTGGGGTGGAGGTGGGATATGTATATCCAGGGTGATTAGTTTGTGGTCAGATCTCACTAGTGAGGGGTATACTTCGGTGTGGAGCATTATGTCCCCATGTTTGTGATGATCAGGTCTAGTATATTATCTCCCTAGTGGGAGAGGTGACTAGTTGTTCCAGTGCATTTGAATTTATGAATTCCAGGAACCTTTGGGCTAGGGTATTAGGGCTAGAATAATGTACCCAATCTATGTTTGGGTAGTTGAAGTCTCCCAGTATGATGGTATTTTGTGATACATTCATATCCTCCAATGTCTTCAGGAAGGCTGAGTGGGGTTCTTGAGATTGGGAGGGTGGTCTGTAACATGCTACCAGTTGTATAGCAGTTTTGCCTATGGTTAGTTGCACCTGTATGGTCTCTGATGCTTCATGTGTTGCTACTAACCTGGAGGTGTGGGTGTCCTTTATGAATATGGACACTCCCCTCCTTTGTGGTTCGGCCGGGTTTTGGGGCGAAAAGCATGATCGAGGTATAGCCTGGTACGCCTGGGGTGCTCTCAGGAGCCTTGAACCAGGTTTCAGTTACTGCACAGACGTCCATGTTCTCCATGCTGAGGAGTGCATCAAGTGCCTGCATCTTGAGATTTAGACTTCTGGCGTTGAGCAGCATTACCCTTAGTTTTTTTCCATTTTTGTTTTCTAAGGAGGTGGGTTTGTCTTTTGAGCCTTGCCTAAAAAAGGCACTAATGGGGTGGCAAGAGCCTTAGCCAATATCCGGAAGCCCAGTGGTGACAGGTGTAAGCCATCCCTTGTGAAGCAGCGTGGCTTGTCCAACATATCATCCCAGACAGACAGACATTGGATCCCCTTAGAATGACACCAGTACTCGAGCCAATTGTTAAAGCTGATCATCTTGTCTTTGTATTGTGGTATCATTCTTAGTGAGGGCAAGATGCTGCTCAGGGTCAGGGTCATACCAGCCTGGGCTACATAATCGGAGAGCTCCTCTATGTCTCTTTTCATGTAGTCCAGGGAGGTACATCTCAGGTCATTCACACCAGCATGGACAATGACGGAGTCATATTTGTACTTGCTTTGGAGTGACCTGAGTGCGTGTGTTATGTGGCGGATCCTAGCCCCTGATAGACAGCTCACAGTCACCTTCTCCTTGTTCAGCCTGGTCAGTGGGACATCAGTGTGTCTGACTATGGAGTCACCTATTACTAGTGTATCAGGCAAGGTGTTTGGTCTTAAGGGCTGCGATTGGTCGACACACTGATTTATTGAAGTATGTGTTGCATGTGTTTTGTTTTGAGGTGGTGGATTTTTGGATGTCTGCTTTGGGAGCCTCTGTTGTTTTGGTAAGTTTTTTATTAGAGCCTCGAGTATGTCTTTGTGTTTTATGTGTTTGGTTTGCAGTTGTGGTAGGTCTATGTGGGACTGGGATTGTTGTGTGTGTGGTTGCCATCTCCTCCTGTCTGGTCATGCCAGCCCTGAGTTGAGAGAGTTCAGCCTCCAGTTTGGCTATATAGTTGCATCTCTCACATGTATTTGTGTTTGTTGGGAGGAGGAGAGGGTTGTCTGTGTACATGAGACAATTGTAGCATTGTCTCAAGATGCCCAGATTGACCAGCTGAACTGGAGACGCCAGTAATCTACCACTCGACATGCTAGAACAGTATAAGGGAGTGGTATACCTTTAAGGGAAGTGGGTATTCACAGGGGTGGTAAGTAGATGTAGTGCTTTACTTAGTACGAGAGTGCTTACTTAGTAGAGAAGTACTGAGAACAAGTGCTAGGCTTATAATACAGTGAGTAGTCTGGTTATACTAAGAGTAGAGCTTCCTTAAGGGAAAATTTGAAGAGCAGACTTGGCGGAGCCAGAAAAAGTTTAACCTTGTTTAATCTGCGCTGCGCTATGCGCACGACCGCGCGAAGCCGTGCAAATGCGGATTTTAAACAGTGAACTGCAAAAGAGCTAGAAATGGTCCCAAACAACCAATTACTACAGCTTCTTGTGCTGAGGTCACTTCCCCCAAGGACAGGTAGGCTGCTCAAGGCTCCCCACTCCCACTGGTGAGCAAAGAAACTTCCTAACAAATTGAAACTCTAATGTTGGGCATTACTGACTTAATGTCAGTGAAAGGTAACTACTCCTATTCAGCAAGGAAGCTACCAACCCCCTACACCCCCTGCTATACACAATTTTAAGTTTCTAGCAGTCCTATAGTGGATCATGCCTAAAAAAGGGTCTGCAAACCAGTCTACCTTCCTGGTTAACTCTCTCTCTACATATATATATATATATATATATATATATATATATATATATGTGTGTGTGTGTGTGTGTGTGTGTGTGTGTGTGTATAAAACTATCATAAGTTTAATTAAAAAAGGGCTTTGCACCATACTCTTTAATGTTTTTTTCAATGAGGAATATATTGAAGCTGACATTATATTGTGTATGGCTCCTTCCCTTATCACATCCTTTTTCTGCCAACCCTTGCACCTTTGTGGTGACTTTCCTCTGGGCTTTTTCCAGTAATTTGATGTTTTTCGTTTGCTTTGTAATATGTCTAGACTCGCACAAAATATGGACTGCCCAGGGCTCAGTAGTGTGGGTATTACCTCTTTGCCTCTTAAGTCTGTCCTTGCTTTAAATGCCCAAAATTAACAATCACAAGATCAAGAATGGACATTCGCTTTGACCTCCCATCTTCTCCTACTTTATATCACCCTGGAGGTCACCATTACTGAGAGAGAAAAGGCAAATGCAGAGTTTTTGCACTAAAAGGTTAAGCATTTCCTTTTTTCTTTCTTTGTGAATTTATAGAAATATCCATTTTTTGTTAGTATGATCTGAGCACTGTCATTTCAGCAGAAGAAATAAAACCCATCTAAGTTGGGGAATTGACAAGAAATCCTGGTGCCAAGATACAAGAGTTACAAGCAACAGTGTGCGGTAAAACTGGTTAGTGTGCATCTGTAGTTTATGATCTTGCATATAGTGTTGCATACCTGAGCCAGTGCACTGTATCCAAACTGGTACGACACCTGATATTTTACAACTAATTTCTATAACTTTATTTATTATATTTTGTTGATCAGAAAAGAACCCACTACAGCCACGCACCCATCACCATCTGTGGTACAGCAGTGGAATGTGTAAAAAGCACCAAATTACTAGGGGTGCACGTTTCAAATTACCTCAGCTGGGCAACAAATACCTCCTGCCTTGTAAAGAGAATCCAGCAATGCCTCCACTTCTTCTACACAGAGCAAATGTCCCCTCCCACATCCTCATGACCTTCTACAGGACCATGATCAAAAGCATACTGACTAATGACATCACAGTCTGGTATGGAAACCGCTCATTCGCAGATCACAAGGCAATTAGAAAAGGTTGTAAAACAGGCCAGGAAAATCACAGGGTCAAACCCCCAGTGCTTACAGGACATTTACTCTTGCAGATGCTATAACAGGATTGTGAAACTGATAAGGGACAAGAATCATTCTGCACATGGACTGTTCTACCCCCTGTTTTCAGGGAAATTATATAGAAGCATCATGTTTAGAACATCAAGATTCAGGAATAGTTCCTTTCCACAAGTGATCAGACTGTTGAACAACTAACCTTAACAATGTCAACACTCCCTCATTTCGTGAGAACATCATAAATGCAATATGATTGTCTTTACTGTTGTAGAATTAAATTATTTTATTTATCTAAATTATGCAATCTGAACTAAATTATTACTTGCACAAATACGTGAACTGTGAATTGTGCTTTGCTGCTATCCTATGTTAAAAATGGTGGTGGGTAAATTATCTATATGTATATTTATATCTGTACTGTCTGGAATTTATTCTGTTATATGCTTCCTTCACCCCCTTGTGAAAACTGTTCTTCAAAGCACACAAGCCTGAAGCAACGAAATTTCATCCAGTGATACATTGCATCTGTTGATCTGAATGACAATAATGTTTACTTTGACTTTAGGGTGATCCCAATTTCCATATTTCAGAGGAAACGTTTTTACAAAGACAAGTTGCACTGGCACTCAGTAACAAAGCTTCCTATTGGTTTACTTTCCAAGCCAGAACAATTCTTATCTTTTCTGCATATGAGTTTAAATGTAACGGTTAATGGCAACCACCAAATCATCCACCCTGCCTACTTTAGCACACCTGCAAAAGAGCTTAACTATAAAGCAGTTCATCTAGAAAGCATGGAACAGAAGTAGGATCTTTAAAAATATAAATATTAAAATGCCATATACTAGTGCAAGAACAATAAGAGAAAGGGTATCTCATTAGACTTGCCAGGCATACATTATCATAAGAACTGATTTGCAACAAATACTAGCTGTTTTAAGCAGGACCCTTTAATTGAACTGTTCAAAAACAAATTCTAGACCTGAGCTTACAAATATGGACTGCACAGGAAAGGGGTTAAGTACAAATAGTACTTAATAATTGTAGTAATAGTGTTAATTTTTTGGAAATTACATTTAATAAATAATAGTTCTTAAATAAAGGTTTATTTAAAAATATGACAACAAAATTTGTTAGAGACAAAAGTAATTAAAGAAATAGACAAATCAGTAAATAAACTTTTGGTACTTAGAAAGAACCTTTTTCTGTCCAACTCTCTAGACAAGGTATGCCTGCTGTAAGATGCATTTTAGGATTAACGTGGTAATGAAACTCCAGTGGTGTTCTAAGTCAATGTAGTTAGTACAGAGATGGGCTGATTCTCGTTTCACCTTGTGCTATTTATGTTTGGGAGGTTTTAGGTAGCAGTCATTTTGGTAAATTCTTTCTGTAAGGAGGTGTGTGCATTTATTTACTGTACTAAATGATAAAGACTGTAAAGTGTGTACCTTAAGCATAGGGTAGGGGAAAGAAACATGTCAAGTTTGTAGTGCCATGGTGCTTTGTACTTCTATGCTTGTGATGGCATTAGCCAGTAGTTGTGCAGCTCACTAAAGCAGATTTAAACTCCGTCCTTCACAATAATTATTTCACAGTAAAACTGTCTGTATTCCAAGTTTACTAAAACTATAGAAGTGTCATTTTCACTTTACTCCAAAATGTAATAGTCTTGGAGATGGAAATGCAATTGAGGGGGTACAGAGGGCACACACCCCTTTGCGAATTATCTGCGAGCTCTGTTCTATGCAGGAAAACTTGTTTTTTTAGGATTTTATTAAATAATGTCCCGGTCACAGAAATGGCTTTCATAGTGCCATCTGCATCAAAGTAGGACTTGGCGACTTTGGCTTCAGCCCAATTTCAGATCCCACCAGCAAACAAAAGTAATTGCCCACTTTGTTCTGTATGCCTGTTTCTTTTTTAATGTGTAGTTAGGCACAATTCTCAAAAGTTTTGCCTATCTTCAAGAAAACACAGAATATCACAGTAGAGCATTTAATTTCAACTATCATTCTACAGTAGTTCATAAATAAATAGCGCCAAGTTACAAAGGAGGTAAATGTAGCAAAGGGAGTGACAGACAAGTATTCTTGTGAAGGATGTTTTGCAAAATGTTATGCTTGGCTATAGGGAGATATTCCATCAAAAGAGTAAAGATGCATTTACTGGTATGACATTCAGTGAAAACGGGCAATGTATTATTACATTTCCTACTATAGAACTAGGAGCTTTGCTAACTTTGTTTGAGCTGCCTTGTGTCTAATGATTATGAAACCTAATATTTTCTCATTTTCTGATTGGGGGAATGATATCCATGCAATCAAAGGACACACAACAGAGAAACAGTTCTGGATGGAATGTCAGTGCATTGCAAAATGTATGTATATACCTTGAAGCTATTTAGGCAATTACTAGTTGTCCATTCAGCATGGCTTTAGGGATGTAGAACAATGGAGACTCTAGTAACATCCTACAAAGACAAAGGAAGGACATGCAGACTCTATACTGTGGGTACCCCAGCCAGGGACTGAACCAGAAAAGCTTGCATATAAGGCAGCAACACAAACCACTCCACTTATGAAGCTGACATGGCAAGCAGCGTGCAAGAGCAAATGTGACTATCTAGTTTACAGTTAATGATTAGATACACATCAAAGAATAGAGACATAATTGCAAAGTTCATTTTTGTCATATTTTTTTAAAATGCAGCCATGATGATATTTTAAAATTCCACTAACCCTACTTCTAAATGGCCAACTGTAGCATACTATTACGTACTGTGGTAGTGACCGTTAATGTGATTTTATTTATACATGGACTTGTGGCTCGTGTATTAAACAGTGTAATCACTTTCTAAGGTGTTGGTCATCTTTCAAGAGTGCTTTTGTACTATTTTTTGTTGGTTTTCCTTTGGCACTCTAGCGTCATTTTCTCCAACTATAGTTATTTCTTAAGTTGTATCTTTTGGGATTTTTCCTTTCTAGCTACACAGACACAGTATGTGAGAATTTGAGAACACACATTTCAGCAAAACCAATGTTGCTTGTCATAAGTAGCAATTTATAATATTATGCGATACTTATATGGCAAAGCCAGTTCAGGATAATATAAAAAGTTATTTCTCTTTAGCAGAGAAGATTAATGTAATTTTGTGAGTCAGTGTAAAACAATGATGCTACAGTTACCTTGTAAAATTATCTTTTAAGGAAGACTTTAAAGGTTAACCTTGAAATATATTCTGCTACAGTAATGTGGGATGGAATTCTAGCAGATTCTTAGAAAAATGTATTTCAAAACTGTCTTCTTATAAATGAATGTATTTGCATCTGAATATTCTTTAAATGCATTTATTTTTATCTGTATCTTGCCTCACACAGTTACATTTGTAGAAGTTAAAAGATTTCAATGCTAATTTAACACAAGCTCTAACCCATTTTACCACTAAACATATATGGAGTTAATTAAAACTTTATCAGTCTGTAGGTGGTGATAGCAGCCTAGAAACCCAAACTTATTGTGCCATCAAATTTTTAAAAAAGCTAGTACATAACAAAATAACAGTAATATAAAGGAGCCATGAAAATGATTCACATTACTGTGACAATGATGTCATTTGCATCTCAACTGTAGAGTGAAATAAGAAAAAAAAAAACAGACATAATTTTTTTTCACAGTGACAGGAAACATATAGTCCAAAGTAGTCAAAGATGAGATATAAGACAGCCCTTGGGAACTGAATATCATTAAGAAAAGGAAGAAAAGGAGCGATGGTGTAACATAAATCACAACAACCACAGAAAAAGGTAAGAATGTCAAGATTCCTTGCTAGCATTTGAAAAGCCAAGAACCTCTATCTGATCGCATCTACTTACTTCACTACAGCAAACTCCTGTCTCCTTTATCTTTTTGCTGCTATTAGTGGGTCTCTTTTCATTGTCCTGTGTTCTGCTGAAATCTCTGTCTCTCTCTTTCTGTTTATTTTTACCATCCCTTTTGAGAAACCCTGTGTTTAGCTAATGAAACAGCTGCACATCTATACGTCAATATCTACTAGTTCTCCCCACAGCCGCAGAATTTTGTTCAGCCACGTTTACATTGTCTGCCATTAGTTTAATGCCCCTTACCTGCCACGATGCCCCTTACCTGCCACATAAAAAGCAGTATCACTAGATTTAGTCTAATTCTTAGGTGGTGACTCCTTGACACTACAGAAGATGCTCCGTATTTTTCACATCCCTCCCTTCATCAGCAGTCTTAGCATCATTGGTAAAGAAGTCCATATTCCCTTCCTGTGTCCCCCAAAAGGCTTTAAAACATTCTGCTGCATAT